>NC_065508.1:38243796-38248263 GCF_006386435.1 Epinephelus moara | reverse complement strand
TGTTCGCACCATTTTGGTATTCCTCTGTTTACCTACAGCAGCTGACGAGGGTGTGTCGTGAGCCTGAGCCGGTGTTTGCGCTGTAGTAGTAGTAGGTATATATAGGGCTAGTACATCTTTTTTCCTCACTAATAATAGCCTAATGGTTCTCTGTTGGAAACAGCCGATGAAGTTTTCATTAGCCGTTGCTATCCTGCACACCTGCACGGCGTGGTGATGAACTGTCTTATTGATTTCTGTTGCTGTGCTGTCTTGCGGGCCTGCACGGTGGAGTGATACTGGCCAGAAAATAGTCTCAATTGATAGCAAGGTCTGACGTAATGCGGGGATGTTTTAAAATTATTGAAATAGTCTAACAAAACACATGCATACTTTTTTTGTAGCTTAAAACATTTTGGTTACATGTCCCCCGTACATCTCCAGAACTACTTTTTCTCTGGTAAGCTACGGGCGATTTCTCAGAGCAGGAGGCTCGTTGAGAGTAGTGACACTGTCACATCAGAGCTACAGATGGTCAGCGTTTCACACAACTTCATGTCCAAAAACCTGAACTATCACTTTAAGGTTCATTGCAACGGATATTAACAGTAAGAGTAATAAGAATAACTTTGTATTATGGTGAAACTGTGATATATTCTGAGACTATTATGATGAAAATCTCATACCGTGAGATTGAATTTGGGGCTTCTCAGGTCATAGTGTGAATCACTGAGGGGGCCCTGCAAATAATCATCTTTCATCAGAATGTCCCATCCTCTATCAGTAGAGTTGCAACAGTTGCAACCATCTCAGAACATTTTGCGGTTTCACTGTAAAACGGAATTTATATTATTATCAGTCAGAATGAAAATGGAAGGGTTATTTTTGGTTGAACAAAAGTTTTATTACTATAATTGAAACTCGAAACCATTTTGTGAATGGAAGTCTATATAAAAAGTCTCCACTTTGAAAATAATTAAAATAAAGGGGAGATTCTCCATCCAGTTGTATTTTTTTCCAATATGGTAGCAGCAAATGTAAATAGTATGATAACCATCAACTTTTGTATCACAGTAGTATTTGTAGTCAACAGCATTACTCATAGCTGGTGTTGGTTTTTTTTACAATATATTGATATATTTTCAGGCAGGATATAGATTTAGACAATACTGTTTATATTGATATAGGGTCAAGTTGCGCCACATAACGCATACCAGTGTTCATCTCTCCTCTCTCACACTCTCCGCACAGCTCATCCCCCTAACTCACTCACATCAACACTCAGAGAGACACAGAGCTGCTCCTCTGTTTAATCTGTCTGTTAAGTAGTCTACGGTGCGACATCGGTCTATATGTTGCACAAGCTACGCTAAATCAGTCTGTGAGATGAATGACGTTACCACAATAGCACACGTACAATACTGTGGGCCTTGTCCTCTGTAACTTTTAACTGCGTCCAGTCAAGCCTTGTTGCGCCAATTTGTGTTTTTGTAATCAGTTTAGACGCCCAGTGCCACGCCCAGCTGCACACCTACTCCTTCTCCGGAGTGGGTCCAAAACCCGGGCCGCCAACACTCAAGCAGGTAGCGGTGGCGTCTCGACGACCGCAGCGAACCCTGCTTCTCCCCCTTAAATAAGCCGTGTGATGTGAGACTCTACTCACCTCTGTCTGCAGGGGACCAGAGAGAAAGTCATTTTATAAGTCTCTGTGCGTTCAGCTCTTAGTGTTTTTGTAGCTTCTAACTGAATATCTGTCGTTTGCAGTTTCTCTCCTGCGTCCTGTTTTTACTTTACAGATCTGCTTTATTTCCCTGTTAAATGTTCACTATGTGTTAGAAGGTGTGTGAAGTTTCTGCTCGAAAACTCAACATTTCCTTATTTTGCTGCTTCACAATAAACGTTTACATAACAAAATAACAGGGTACTTTTATTTTTAAGACTCTATAAGAATTAAAATATGTTTATTACAGATTTAGCGAAACTTTATTAGCAGCTTTTCTTCAATTAAGACAAGTATAGTAATATCGCAGTGAGGAAGAGTAAAAGCAGAAACTGCTGTTGATGAAGAGCTGCAGACAACCAATCTGGAAATCCATCGGTAAATTGCAGAATCTGTCTTGAGAGATTAGCAGACAACAGGCTCTCACTGCACCTCTGCAAACAGCTCACCTCCAACAGGTAAACTTCTATTTCAGCCGTGGATCAGCTTGCAACTGAACATATATATTGTGTGTCGCCATTCAGCCTGAAAATACCTGGATATAAATTTTTGTCCATATTGCCCAGTCCTGGCTGGTGTTAAGGCAAACCTACTGTATTAGCTGAGAAAATCATGTAAAAGAAATAACTTCAAAACTTTGCTGGTAATTGTAAATCTGACACCAATCTGAATACAGTATCTGTAAATCTAAACTTTAGTCAAAACAAAGTTTCCAGGTAAATTTGGTCTCAAATTTAAAACTAAGACAATATTCTTAGCTGAAAGCTGATCGTTTACACATAGTCCTTCTACCAGTCCTTATCCTGCTCTTAACAGACTTTCACACCAAAAACACAGGAGCAGATAGTTTACATGAGGAAGAATTGAATTTAGGTAACTATGTGCATAGAACCAGGTGGTAAATCCAGGTTGTCACTTGTGCAGATGTTAAGATGCTAACCCTTATTTCTACACTTTTAAAACAATGGTCTTCTTCTGTACAATGGCTTGCTTGTGCATTTGCTTTAAAAGCCCTGTTAGTCAGAGAAGCCTGTTTAATACAGTGGCATGTGGTTGGGTCTCAGGAGATGAAACAGAGGACTTGATGAACTAGACTACATTTGGGTTAGCATCAGGAAAGCTAATCTCACGGGCAGCAGAATATGTGAGGCTGCCAGCAAAACACAGAGCGAACCAACTCTGCCATGAACATGTCAGTATTGGAGTATGGGATAGAGCCCCAGGTCATTGGGTGTGAACGCTGAAAGGGAGAGCCACATTTTCTCTCATTCACTCCTTTGCAAACTGAGATGAGAAATTTCTGGAAAACAGCTTACGGTACCAGTTAATGCTACACGATTAATCTAATTGCAATCGCAATGTCAGGCTTTGTGATTACATAACCACATAAAAGACTGCAGTTTAATGTAAATAAATGTTAACGTGTGTGCCTGTGAACGTGACTACCTCTCCTGTAGTGTGTGGAGTTTGTTGACATCACGCCCACAAGCTATCCTGGTGTGTGCAGCACGTATGGTAGGTGACCACCCGGCATGCAGCAGTGACCAACACAGATGCTGAAGAAGAGCATGAGCTCGACCATGAACAGGCTGAGTTGGTGGCGAAAGAAACACAACGGCTATTACATGGGGATACTTTGGATTCAGGTACAGCGACATTGATCAGAAAGACGTGTTGTGTAAAACTTTAAAAGTTAAAGTCGCCACGTCCCGTGGCAACACGACCAATCTATATCAGCACTTGAGACAGCACAGAGAAAAGTAGGAAGAGTGCATGCGAGAGAAAGCCAAGCCGTGTAACATTAAAGACAGAGACAACTGAAAACCACCAGAGCCTCATAAAACAACATCCAAGCACTGTTACGCAAGCATTTGTAAGTGTGACGGGGAAATCACGGACTCCATAACAAACTATATAATAACAAATGAAAAATTTAGCAACTTTGCTCGGTTTCGGCCCACTTGACATGCTGCTGTGTTGTGCTATGGCGTGCTGGAATTTGTCATTTACGTGACAACGCCTGAACGCAACACAGGCTTGCCCCGCTGCAGGTACAGTGCTGTGCTGCTGTGTGCGCAGCATGTTTGACTGTGCTCAGTTTGTTGATGGTCATTTACACACTGTCCATAACAATAACTATGTCAGGTCAGTGCCCCCCTGATATAATGTAGGGGAAACACTGAATCAAGCAAGAAGACTAAAGATACCATTTTTTTTATTATATTGTAATCGCAATCGCAAATCACAATATTTTCCACTCGTGCAGCACTAGTACCAGTTTTCTAACCTGCGACCATGACCACATTTTTGACTACACAAACACAAAAAAGACATCTCCACGTTCAGAGGAATCTCCTCTCTATGGTCAACATATTATGATTTGACGATTGGACTCACGGTTCAGGCATAAGAAGAAGAAGTTTGAGAAGTCTCATCTCCATTAAGTTGCTGTCTGCCCCTCCTCACTCTACTACTTCACCTTCTTACACACTTAACTCAAGAACCTTGAAATATTCTGCTGTATTGGTATCATTCTTTTCAATAACATTCATACTAATTAAACCTATTTCTACATTCGAGAAATTCCATCAAGGTATTCTTAATAGGGATGCACCGAAATGAAAATTTGTGGCCGAAGCCGAAGCCGAATAATATTAAACGCCTGGCCGAATACTGAGTACCGAATACCGAATATCGTTGTTTAGTTTTTCATTAGTTTTTGCAGATGAACCCCCTCCAGATTAGTGTTGTCACGGTACCAAAATTGG
>NC_065508.1:38167078-38243591 GCF_006386435.1 Epinephelus moara | reverse complement strand
TCGCACAGCGTGCTGAATGATTTAAGCCTATTTTGCTCGCTCAAAACTATTTTTAGTTGCAAATGCGGTGACGGGCGGATCGCCACACTGCCGACATTTTACTCCGCGCGTCACGGCACGCTGTTTGATTGCGTTATCAAAACACGCCGCTATTATTCGGCCTTGCTTTTAACTTATTCCTCCGAATACCGAATGTGTGTTTTTTTGCAATATTCGGCCGAATATATTCGGTTACCGAATATTTGGTGCATCCCTAATTCTTAAGATATTTCGTTCATGAGAATGAGATGGACGCAAGGTCACAGCTACATTAAAGTTTGACTTTGAGTCCAGGTGGACATTTGTGTTCGAATTTGAAGAGACTCCCTTGAAGCATTCTTGAAATATTGTGTTCACAAGCATGGGATGGACGTACAGACGTGCGGACAAACAACCCGAAAACAAAATGCCTCCAGCCACGGTTATCACCAGCACAGAGGCATAATAAAATCAACCAATAGTATAGTACAGTATATTTATCCAATGTGGAGCAAATATTCACATTGTTCACAATTCAGTCACTTCACATTGGCACACACTGCTCACTGTAAAAGCATTTTTGGATTATCACACCACCAATTGGGCAAACTGGTGGGGACTCGATCAAACTCAAAATATTGTTTGCTTGATTGTCAAACAGATGAAAAGCTATTTTTCTACCAGACTGGTGATCTTCAGTGATGTCAAATGAAATCATGAGTTGTGTCCACTATGAGGCTGACCTCATCTGAGTGATGTAAGATTACTGTGAGACAGACACTAACACCAAAGTGTGAATCATCCCCGGGGATGACTTCATTAAAATATTATTTGTGTGCAGCAGGAATTGGTTATCCCTTAACACACCCACAGAAGTATGCAAAGGGAGCCTGAAAACAGATCACATCCTTTTTTTTCCAGTTTTAATTGATTATCTCGGCCTGAGTGAATACAAGACTGGCAGGAGAGACAATCCAAAGAAAATGATGATACGAGTCACTTGGCCTTTACTAAATGCATCACAGTAAAAAAATTACTGACCTTGAAGCTGATTTGGAAGCTCTGGGTAATGGTCCTGATAATTAGCAGGCTAAAATCTGATAAGGTACCAACTCACGACAGCTCACTGTGGGCGACCATGCTTGCTGAATTATCAGAGAAGATAATGCAATTGAAGGCGAAATGTGGATTGAAATTACTAAAATGAAAAATGAGCAGACTCGAGAAGCAAAAAAATGACAGCAGGTGCATTTATATGCACTCTAATGATGCAAGTGTAATAGTTTGGCAAGGCTGGTTATTTGTCGTGTAATCATCTTCATCTTCAGAATGAGCTTAACTCAACTGACAGAGCTGGATTACTTTTCAGTCTTTTAAATGACTCTTGCTGCATACACTGCTTTGTGTGGTTGCTTCCACTGTTTCAATTCTTCACACGCACACATAGTCACACAATGAAGCGGATACAAAATGGTGTGTTTGAAAAAGGAGCAGCTTGGTAAGTGGCAGTGAGAAGAATGAAACGTGTTTATTGAGGCAACAGCAAAACCCTCTCCATGTTAAAACAATACCACGAGTAACAGGAAATAAATGACAGTGGTCTGTGAAACCATCAGTTTATACATTTACATACCCATTACCTGTCAGCCACATATTCATCCACACCTTAAGATGAGCAAACATTAATCAACTTCTGTAAACACAGGTTACTGGCAAAGTAATGTCACTGCAAACTATGGAAATGCCTTAAATGAGCTGTTACTTCAATGTGGACATTCACATATCAGGTTTATATATTTGTGCAAGAGGACTGAAAGGTAGTGAGCGCAGCGACCAGTAACGTCATTCAACCTCTTTCATATGCAAAGAGTTCAGCTATTTCAGGTGTGAAAAAAGCAAAGAGCAAGGCTGCATGTAAAATATGCTGACAGTCCGTGTTTATCAGCTGACACAAGTGTACTAACCAGCAGAGGGCCGTGTTTACTGTAAACTGCAGTGAACAGTGTCATCTTGCAGCAGAAGACTCAACTTCTTAAAGCATGGGAACATATTCTTAGTGGTTTAGGGTTGAGCAGAATGTGCCTCAGAGGCAAAATGGAGCATTTAAAATGTAAATGTTCTTTATAATAGATATAGTGCTACATCAATATGCACACCTGCACTGTTGTAGTACTTTTCATACTGCCACATGATGAATAAAAGCCACTGAAAGAGCCAGACTGTCCATTAGTGGAGCTGAGAGGATTTTCTCTGTGCTGTTCCACTTCTGGTACACTCTGGCCAATCCTCTTGAGAAATCATTTAAATGCATTTTTTCACACAAATACATACAAAGTGAATACATCACTGTTTGACCGTCAGTCAAAACAGTATAATGGGAAATATTACTGGCTCATGTAAAGATATAAGAAGCCTTCTAGCAGGTGGAAGCTTAAGTTAAAGCTATACTATTAATAGAGCTGCACCTCTTGACTAACCTAACAAATATTTCTTCGATTAGTCGATTAATCTGACGACTTAATTGTCATTATTCTCAAGTTTTTTGTTTTGTTTCTTTTTTTATTACTACGTTAATATAACAACTGAATTACCCAGAGGTATGGTGGTGCAGTGGTTAGCATTGTTGCCTCAAAGGAAGAGCGTTCCTCATTCAAACCCGAGGGGGTGGGGCGGGGCCTTTCTGTGTGGAGTTTACATGTTCTCCCTGTGTCAGTGTGGGTTTTCTCAACTGCTCTGGCTTCCTCCCACAATCCAAAGACATGAAAGAAAAGTTAAAGCAACACATTCGGACCAAATGCAATGATTGGTCGGAATTTTCCTGTCTGTCTTCCCCACATGGAGGCCTTCGACTGACGCAACCGCTAGCGTAGCATCTACAATTAATCGTCTGGTGATCGCGATTACGATTTTGAGGTCAAACAATTTCCAAATTAATGAAATCGAGGGTAAACGATTTTTGGTCACGGACGCCTGGAAATGTTATTTTGTCTCCTACGGAGGCCGCGCACGTGGAATACTGTTGTTTCTTTTTGCTTGCGGTATGTGAAATGTCATTTCGTTTTTGTGCTGCGCATAAATATGACAAATAAAGAAGTTCAGTTCAGTTCATAACGTTATGTATGACAACACAGCATCCAGTTGCTCATGGCTAATGTTAGCCTACTGTAGCATAGCCTCTGAAACATTAACGCTATCTTCTTTGTGCATTTCTTCTTAACTAGTAACGTTAACGCTACTATCTAATGTTAGCACTGTAACCTTATTCTAAAACTGATCAGTCATCACTGACTCCAATTTAGTTTTAAACTTCGGGGTTGCGTTTGTAACTAGACTTGCACTGATTTATCGGCAGTGCTTGGAACCGGGCCAGTTTTCACGTGATCGGCCATGACCTGCGACCGGCCGGTCAGTCTAAAATATGCAGATTTAAAACGCCGGTCAACTTCCCAGCGTGCCGCATGATTGACATTGTGTAACATCAGCAGCGCACACACATGCACATGTGCAACTCACGGCTTGGGCGATGTGAGGAAGTGAAACATGGGCGGCTTCTCACCTTAATAATTCACACACACACACATCAAAAGAGAGAAGGAGAAAGTTAATTGTCCGTGTTAAACTGAACTGCCAAGCTGTCACTGCTGCACTGTGCCACTTGAAATTGACGAGGTGCGTGTCCGCTTGCCGAAGATGCACGTGTCTGCGTGCCGAAGATGCGCGTGTCCGCATGCTTACTGGCGGGCGTCCTGAAGACCTGTGTGGTTTTCCACAGGAGATATTTTTACTTTTTTGTCTTTTAATGAAATTACCCACAAATGCTATACACCAAGAATTATTATTTTATTTATCAATGTTTTTATTTATGCATGCCTTTTTTACTTATTTATTTTAATACTGTACCTGATGTTATATTTGGGCAAAAAGGAAAATGTTTCTTAACCTGTGTCACTGTTTTTGTTTGTTTGTTTGTTTGTTTGTTTGTTTGAGATGATTATTGAAAAGCTGGTTGTATCTTGGTTAAAATGTTATAATAAAGCAAAGATAGAAAATATTGCAATATCTTGTGTGCTGTAAAGTGGTTTGAAAAAAATGAAATCGGAATCGGCCATCCAAACACTCAGCAAATCGGAAATCGGTATCAACCCAAAAAAATTGTAATCGGTGCAAGTCTATTTGTAATGTTACACTCACTCTCCTCTTCCCTGTATCTAACGTTACCTTGCCAATGCCTACGTCTATCAGAACGAACTTCGCTATTCGAAAACAATTCGAATTATTGTAAAAATAAGCATATTCGAAGTTGGAAACTAAGGTTTGAATATTTTGAAAAAAACAAAAAAACAAAAAAAAAAAAAACGGTGCTCTACCGTGCATTAAGAGATGTTTTTTTGGGAAAATACATGACTGTCAGAGAAGCCCCGTTTACAAACAGACCTACAATCCATCTCCTCTCCTCTCCTCTCTTCTCAGTGGAGCGTGCCCTGTCAGCCCTGCGCTGACAGTGACAGGGCACATCTCTTTGATCCGAAGTGACACAGCCCATTTGCTCATGCTTCGGGGTCGTTCAATAGAGTAATTGCAAATAAATATTGTTTTAATGTGTAACTATTGAAATGTTCACAAGGGTTTGCTGGTTAAAAGTTAATGACAGCGACCTGAAGTGAGGAGGAGCAACGCTCACTTTTGCATGTGATGCAAAATATTAAAATAACGTCATAACACAAAAAATATAGGTCTAGACTGTAGCCTATACCAAGGAAAAATCTGATTATTATTCAAATTTTTAACATAAAAAACATTAAAAATTTGAATCTGATTTTGGGGGAAGATTGACCCTATCATAGACGTAATGAGGATGTAATGGAGAAGAAGGGGAGTAGGTCTTTGGAGGGAGGTGGAGTTGCAGGAGGAGGAGAATGGGACTGTGGAGGGAGGCGGGAGTTGTGGATGTTCCAATTTTTTTTAAGTGCTGTGTGAAATGCAAGAAAGATAAGAGTTGCTTTAATTGGTGACTCTAAATTGGCCATTGGTGCGAATGTGAGCATGAATGATTGTCTGTCTCTATGTGTCAGCCCTGCGATAGTCTGCTGACTTATTAACCCAACCTTATTTCTTATTTACCCAAAAATAACTATCAAAAACTTCTCTCATTTATATTTAAACATTTTTTGTTAATCATCTTCTTAAAAAAAAAATAACAGTGGCACATTTTAAAAATTAGTCTAATTTCCCCGTCATTGCTATGTATATGATACATAGCTAAGCTTATATGATATAAATAATAATAGACCCTATTTGTAAGATACCTGATCAGAAAAAATACTGGAACATTAATTCAAAAGGATTGCTGTGACACATTTTATCAGTATTTTCTTCTTTAGATTTAAAACTTAAAATGTTTATGACATGAAGTTCTTTAATCACTGGACTGATATACAGTTCAGATAATCATTGCCAAATGTACTTTTTGCCTCTCTGTGAGGTGAGGAAAATAACAAACAATTTACAGACTAACGTAGTCTGTTACTTTAAAGCAATTTTTCTCCCTCGAAAATATGAAACAAATAATAATATTAGGTGATGCATGGTGTATCGTTAGAGAGTCTAAGTGATTACTACTAACCCAAACACGCAGTGTGTGTCTGATATATCATGCTTGGGTGGGGACAAAAAGCAAACCTGAATGCACTGTCTTGCTTCCATTTTGACTCGGTGCCCCAGGATGCTTTTGCCTGAAGGCCCTGACACACCAAGCTGACAGTCGAACGTCGGGCAATGTTGGACCGTCGGTGAGTATCCATTGCCCTGGTCTGTGTAATGTGTTCTGCACCATTGGCCCTAGTCAGTGCTAGTCAGCTCTTTGTCCAACGATCCATCATTTTGAATTGGCAAGAGTGGAGCTTGTCAGTGAATTAAATCTCTCTGATTGGCAGTTCAGCTGTATTAGAAGAGAAACGTAACTAAGAAAAGTAAACAAACAGCTAAAGTCAAGAGGGACTGAGACCAAAACAAACTTGTTACATAAGGTCACATGATTTATTTATTTTTTTAGCCACTGAGCTCTTTAGCAAAAACGTTTCCTGATGGTTTGTGTAATTGTTCACTGGCACACGGTACATATACTCTGTTCTTTCAACACTGGACTGTGTTGTTAATGTGCTAACTGGCTAACTAGCATTAAGACGGTCCTCCCGTTTCGCTTTTTGTATGAAGATCACAGACTACCTCCATCTGCTGGTGTGGGGAGTTATTTCCTCTCCCGCAGGCGCAAAACAGATGCGCTGGTGAGCTGTCGACTGTAGTCTTGGTGGTATGTTCATAAGCAACTTCTTGGCTGAGACACAGGAGATGTGAGGCGACACAGCAGGCGTCTTTCGTCGCTGCTAGCTCTCTGAAGTGGGTTTGGTGTATCTGGACCCTAAAGTGTCAGTGCACAGCAGTAGTTCTTCTGTGATAAGCCTTCCAGCTGCAGCTCATGCTTTGACCAGGTGCAGCTTTCTATAATAAGACGCTTCAATGCAGGTTTTGCAAATTGACATATTTCTGTAATTAATGACATTAATTATGTCGATGAAGCGTCCCAGCCCTCAGTTAATACAGAACAGATTTAATATAGAGTTATATCAAATTTAAAAAGCTCTATAAAAAGCACTGTGTAAAAACAGAGGAACAAACTAAAAGTTTTATCAAAAGCAGCTCTATGAATCTTATATAGCAGACCATCAAATAAATGAAGGAGGGAGGAAGACTTCACAGAAATCATCACCTGCAAAGTCTACAAATTAAAATCGCCATGTTAACAAATGTTTCAGCTCTTTAAAATGGTAGTTAATCATCATAAATCTAATCTAGTGGAACGGTAAAACATACTAGAGCTGCTTTTGCATCTGCAGTTTGAAATATTCAGACAAACTTATCATCCTACATCCACTTGACTGCTTTACTGGAAACTATTATTTTAATTGCAATGTTGACTTGGCAGCAGCTGTACATTCTAATCACTTGGCACTCAAAACAAAGCAGATAAGACAGTAAGGGAAGAGTGCTAACTTCACTGAGGCTGGGGCTTCATATTTGCTCTCTTTATGGCCTCTGCAGTGCATCTGTGCATCCGCCTGCCATGGAATAATTCTGCCTGAGAGAGAAGTGTTTTCTTGAGGCGTGTCACCATCGCTGTGTAGAGAGAAGAGGACGAGAGGGCGTCACCCTGCCCCCAGCACGGCATGCTGACTCACTGTGACAAACACTGATAAATAAGTGATTTATCCGGGATCCTTGGACATAAATCTCCTGGAAAGCTGTGCTGAAAATACTGGCGGCTTCAGCTGAAACTAATCCTCTGTCCAAGTGTGGCATCTCTCCTGTCAATTATCTTTGACAGTGTTTGCAACAACAGAAGGACATGCTAGCACAAACCCATGGCTCACTGATTGGAGGCTTCCCTGCATGTCTTGTCTTCATTACCTTCCCTCCTGCTCTGATTAATGAGGCAAGGGTGGCTTGCCAGTGCTGCTCTCTGTCAGCAAAAGTGCATCACTGAACAGGCTTTCACACCAGAAATGATAAAATGCAGAGTTTGTGCCAGGTGCTTGCTTTAGTCCATTAATCTCAGGCAGTTCATTTGTAAAGATTTACTAATGACCTGAACAATAACATCATTAAAAAAGTAGCTCCTTAGCCCCGTTTCTACCAAGCAGTCCAGTACGGTTCAGTTCAGTTCAATGCACATTTTTTCCGTTCCCATTGTGAAAAGTCGTGGATGGTACCAATGGAACCGTTCCTATTTTCGGTCACCCCTCTGTTGGGGTACCTAACACATAGATGTGGCACTAAAAGGTGGAGCTGTGCACACTGCAGTCTGCTAATTGGTCAGCAGCAGAGTGGTCAGCACTCTTGCTTAGTGTAACCACTGCTCACACCATGGCAATTCTTACATATTAGGAAACTATAACTATAAAATGAAAGGATGTTTTGCTGCGTCTCGCAGCAGCTGTAGTCTGAAGAAAAAAAAAAAAAAAAACTTAATTCACTGGACCGACTGCCAGCAACTTTTAAAGTGGAACGTTTACTTGTAATGTCACTCAATGCATGAGTTGACAACGTGAATCCATAAACAACTTAAATTTCAATATGACAACTTTGACCATTCCATTAGCTTTTATTGTCTCTCTTGGATGACAGACTCTTTTAGTTATGAGTG
This sequence comes from Epinephelus moara, assembly GCF_006386435.1. Lineage (NCBI taxonomy): Eukaryota > Metazoa > Chordata > Actinopteri > Perciformes > Serranidae > Epinephelus > Epinephelus moara. Next base: position 38,235,373 of record NC_065508.1, on the reverse strand, counting down.
GATCTTCAAGTGTTAACATATTAATGTCAACCGGATTATGTGAACTGCATATATTCCAATCCTCACCTGAAGAAAAAACTTCCACCTGTGTCACCAATGATGAGGAAATGCAGTGCTGGTGAGTGACAGCAACCCCACCCACATTTAAGAGTAATGTTTGCAGTAGAAATGCTAAACAGACCTAGGGTCTAGGTACCATGTCAGAAGGGTTACTTTGCGATCTAAAGGTGCCATACCGAAAGTCTTTGGTGGAAACAGGGCTTATCATTCACCTAAAGGCTGCCATCTACAGCATGGCCACATGTATACTTTTCATTTCAAATAAGTCATATTCTGATATAATCCAAAGGCAATTCAAGCCAAGTTAGCCACTTATTGTATACATTTGCCTGATCACTAATCTGACTGCACCGGTCATGGTTTTGCAGGGCTTCATGACAATCATGGGTCAGTATTACTCCAGTCCAGAGGGTGGTGGTAGTGCACCTGAGGCTCTTTGACAGCAAACAAAAACACTAGAAGAGTGCACTTTCTCAGTTTCCACATAACAGTAACAGTTTAACTAGCTATCAGCTATCAATAAACACAAACACAAGAGGACTTTCCTAAATGAACTATAAGCAAGAGAGTTTTATTGTCTTTACAAGCTCTCATTCACACCACTCCCTTGATCACAAAATAGCTTTCTACCTGGCGCTTTATATGTGACAGGGAGACAGATGGTTCATTTTAGTGTAGCCTAATTTCAAAGTCACCACAGCTGCCATTATCACAAGGCACAGAGACAGACCCTGTAAGTGGCCATTTCAACAAATCGCTTAAGGCTTGTCTACATTTAAGCGGCATTTTTCAGTCATCCATCTCATGTGCGTTTGATGGAACAGATGGCTTCTATTTTAATCTGCATAACAGCTCACATTTGTGTAGAACCATGACTCGAAGCATACTCAATTTTCCTCTGTTTTACGTGTGGATCTACAGTGATCATGTGTTGGGCTCTGACTGCTGCCAAAACACATGGCCTATACTCAGTTGCTGTGCCTGAATGCATCCTGTGTAGACACAGTGGGAGCAGTGAAGCTGCTGCTGCTGCTGCTCTGCTAACATGCTACTTTCACTTACACAGCGTCCGTAATGTAAGGTTTAGATATAGTCATAAAACGGTTGCAGATACACATTCTGTTCTGATTACACTACACTTTGTGTCTGCATGGGCGGTTGCCTCCCCGGTCTGCCTCCAGGGTTTTTTCGGACCTAATTGTATTGCGGAGTTTTGCACAGCGGCGACCGGATCTTTGCTCTCAAACCACAAAAAAATGTGATGGCACAACAGTCTCCTTCAGTACATTATTCTATGCTTTCTTTTGATTTTCACATTGGCTAGTCATCCTGTTTAATTTGTCTTCTGATTAAATCGGAACCGTTGAAACAAGTTGTAGGAAGCCTCTGCAAGTAATTGGTTGCTGGCAGACACTCTGTGCTGCAATAAAATGGTTAATCAGCAGTGCCGTGCACTGTAGAGCCGATGCGCTGCTGGTTCTGCCGGCCTGAATAGAATATAATGTCTATAGCCTTACTGTTGTGTACAGCCTTATAGACTGAGCTGAGTAGTGATGCACGGGTCGACCCGTAACCTGCGGGACCCGCAAATGGACCTGCAGGTCGGGCAGCAATGATCGTCTGTTAAATCGGTCTGTAAATGATATTTTGACATTATTGGCTATTACTGTCATGGCATCCGAAGGTACTGATGCATTGAGCAGGTGACAGTCTGCGGTAGTTTTCAAAAGACACTTGTGTCACGCACTCCAAAAGAAATTTGTTGAAACTTTAAACAATAATTTATTGTACAAAACGGGGGAAACAAACATTGACAAAAACGGTTCCATAATTCCTATTAAATTCAAAAGATCACGAAAAAACAGCTACAAGGTAGAGGGAATAGTGATAAAGTGGTAAAACTTGGCATTGATCCACAGCCTCAGACGGATGTGCTCAAGCGTGCCGTGCGCACAAGCTCAGTTGGTAGGCTATACTATATTTTCACATTTTTAACAATGCAATTTAAAAGTTTTGATTTTTATTGATGACCTACATTTACCAACAACAAAAAGACTACATTTAGCACCAAAAAAATGTTAAAAATAAAAAAAAAAAGTAAATAAAAAAACGAATATCGAATACCAAATTTTCATAACGAATACCTACCCATAGAAACAAATATCCGAATATCCGAATATTTGGGTACAGCCCTAGTTGATACACGTTTGTTGGTGTGTATTCATGTACACAACATAGATACATTTTGGGCTGCAAGTGAACAGTCAGCACAGAACCACATGAAGTTGGGCAGATGACTTATTTTTGTCAAGCAGACCCTTGAGGATCTTCACACCATTAATTGACCTTGGATGCACTTGCATCTTTTCAAGATCTCGAGATTGTCACTTGGCTTATTTGATATCTGACAGCTTCTTGATTTGTAAAGGTAAATTTATACTTGTGTGTCAGCTCTACGCAAAGCCTACGCTGTAGCCTACACACGTGGCCTACGCCATTGCAAGCATTTTTATTTGCAAGGTGGTGTGTCTGTGTCACTTCGCAGTTACACCTCTAAAACACTGGTCAGCGATGGGGTTTCTGTGAAGTGCTGTAAAGTTTAGTTGATTCAAAACACATTAAACATGGCTTACTGGCGACAATTTCAAAAACAAGTACACAAATCAGCTTCATTATAACTCACAGGATTCACAGACAAAGCACTTTGTCTTTTGCTGCACACATTTTCCCCACAAATACAACAAGCTAATGTTATGAGCACAAGCCTACGGCATTTAACATTGTTTAGATTAGCCTAGAGGCTAGTGGATTTTTCCTCTACTCATATAAGCCAGGTTAAATCACACACAAGACTTAAAATGCTATTTTGTGCTACTTCACAATTTATGGTTTCTTATCTCTGGGGCGGCTGTGGCTCAGAGGTAGAGCGGGTCGTCCACCAATCGGAAGACCAGTGGTTCAATCCCCGGCGAAGTATCCTTGAGCAAGATACTGAGTGTGTGAGTGCGTTAAAAACTGAGTAGCAGGTTGCACCTTGTATGGTTGCCTCGGCCACCAGTGTATGAATGTGTGTGTGAAGGGAGCGTATCTATGTTTCCAGGGTTCTATGTTTCCTGGGTTCTATGTTCCCCACTTAACCCTGCAAAAAAGGTTCTATGTTCCCCGCTTACACAGAAAAGGTTCTATGTTTCCCGGGTTCTATGTTGCCCACTCAACCAAGCGGGAAACACATTAGTCTTTTTGTGTAAGCGGGGAACATAGAAGCTTTTTTGCAGGGTTAATTGGGGAACATAGAACCCGGGAAACATAGAACCCTGTAAACATAGGGATGACCCTGTGTGTGAATGGGTGAATGTGACTTGTAGTGTAAAAAGTGCTTTGACTCGTCAGATGACTAGAAAGGTGCTATACAAATGCAGGTCCATTTACCATTTATCTGTGAAATATAAGTAATTAAAAGCTCCATTTCCACTGAGGGACATGGTTTTCAGCTTACAAAAATAGACAGGAGGTCTGTGTCACTGCCATGTGAAGCTTCATTTCTGGGGAGGGGCACATCAGGCTACAGCGTAGGTTACAGTGTCGATTTGATGCAGAAATATAAATCTTGCTTAAGACACATGAAGTGGAGTGTAAATTGGGGTGTAAATGGGGGGGGGGGGTCTGTGTTTTAATTAAAGACCCTAAACACCCACACAGGTGTTTTCAGTTATTTTGCCTGATTAGACGAGGAGTGTATACAGAATGTGAGTGATAGACATCTGCCAAAACCTGCTTTTATTCTATTGGTTTGCAAACTTAGCATTCTTATCCACCTTATTTGTAGCCCCCATGATACCTTGTGTGAATAACAGCTGCAACCTCCAGCCAAACCAGAACCAGTGTTTTTCCAGTGGTAACAGTTAGCTAACAGTGTTCTAATCTTCTTTCCTACAGTGTTTGGTGAATAAAACTTATGAAACACAACCAGTTACACCTCAGGCAGGACAATGTGATCATACCTCTGTCATCTCTGACAGCCACCTCAAAGTATTGGTTGTTAACTTTTATAACTAAGAGCATCAGCTATTAGCTTCCCTTGCTACATTAACATATTGTGAAATTTAACAAAGCCCAAGCTGTCTTACGGTAAACATCTACTTCTTCTAAAGATGATTTATGATTTCTTACCACTCAGTAACAGACACCAAAACATTTAGCGAACATTTAACATAACTGTATTTATTTAAGCTCTATGTAAGGTGAGTAGACATGATGTTTCCCAACTGATGCTCCGCTCATTTGCCTTCACAACGCAATTTGCACATTTTTGTAACTGCTGTAACTGTATCAACAGGTCTCAGTAATACAGGAAAATAAAGTAGAATTAAAATAAATAACTTTGAACATTCACTTTATATGATATGAAAGACGTAAATCTGTAACACGTTCTCAGCCGAAATGACTAAACACATAATTCAAAGTATACTGCTTTAAGCTATACTGAGTTTATTTAACAATGGACAATTTTCTAATGTAGGTTGAGAACACAATCAGATAGGGACAGACATGGATATCATGTACTGACGTTGAGTGACAGACCTGTTATTCTAGATTCTCTTCTGCAAATTGCCTGATTTAATACTTATCTGCTATGAATAGCTATGCTAATGTGCTGGTGCTAATGGAGATCCAATAAATAAATACATAAATGCTACTAACTAGCTATCTACCCAGAATCATTTCTACAGTAGCAAGAATATAGTGGATTGGTTCATCAAGTTTGGTGACCTCACGTCATTCCAGCCTAACTTCAAACTGAGCACAGGTCTCATTAGCTAGTATATGTGAAAACACCTGTGTAGGTGTGCAGGGCCTTTAAATCAGAATGCAGAATATGTAACAGACATTATGAATAACAACCTCGTATCCACATCCTGTTGCATATATGCTTATGGCTGCCAGTAAAGCCTAACTTTGATCATAACGTACTGTTATGCAACTCTGGCTTTCCATTCTTCACTGCAGTTAAATTTGAAACCAAAAAGTCCGCCTGCTGTGTGCCATTGGACACGGCCCACAGAGGTCAGTCTTCACTTAGGTCAAAGATGAACTGTGGGTATAAAACCTGGCAGGAGGTTCAGGAAAGTGCAGTTGTTTTCTCCAGTATAAACAATGCCTTTCTCCACAATATGCCACTGATACTACATTCAAAATAAAAGGTGGAGAGTAGAGACTGTTCCATGATCAACTCAAGCTTCTTCTCCGCAGCCAATACTTTCTATAGCCCCTTTTACACTGCTCTTCAGGGCAGTAATTTCACACTGTTATGCTGTCTCGCCAATGTGCACAAAAGGTAAAATTGCAGAATGGGGGCACAGAGTTGTGTCGCGTTTAAGGCAGCATCAGAGGTCACAACAGCGCTGAAACGAGGTCTGTGTAAAAGGGACAGCCAGCGGAGCAAGATCATTGGCGGCACAGGTGTGACATTTTGATGACATGTTATGCATGCGACCCACTGCGGGAGATTTAAAAAGTAGCTGTTAGCAACCAACTCAGAAAAAAAGAACAGTGGCCGTAAATGTCCCACAACTTAAAAAAACAGTAAGGTCCAGGAGCTCCTGACCCCCTGAGCAGAGGATGAGATCAGCCATCATATAACAGAGAAGGCAGGATTGCTCGATCATGGAAAAAATCATAATCACAATTATTTTGGTCAAAACTGAAATCACGATTATGCAAACAATTATGCGGCGCACGTGATGACTTAAAGGGGATTTATGGTCGTGCATAGCCCCTACGCACGTAGCTTACACACGTCGCCTATACCGTTGTAACAATTTTTCTTCTGCGGTGGTGTGTCTGTGTCACTCTGCAGTTATACCTCCAAAATACTAGTCGGCGGCAGAGGTTTCTGTGAAGTGCTGTTAAGTTAAGTTGATACAAAACACACCCAAAACACACAAAAACATGTCTTAATAGAGACAATTTGAAAAACAAGTACACAAATTGGCTTCACTACAACTCGCAGCATTCACAGACAAACACTTGTGTTAATCCAGACACATATCCCCACAAATACACATGCTAATGTTATTAGCACAAGCCTATGGTATTTTACATTGTATAAATTAGCCTAGCAACTAGCAATCTTTTACTCTTCTCATATAAAACCAGGGACAACGGCAACATTTAACAAGGGTAACGACACACAAAGTACGTTAGTTTGCTGTTTGAGGAATCAAATACTTGAACACATTTTCAAACAAGACATCAGTTACTTCCGTTACTTTTAGAACGCTGGTCCTTCAGCTCCGAAATTTAGAACGCTGGTCCTTCAGCTCCGAAACAGCAACGACTGTCTTTTGTTTCTAATAACGGAGATATCGCTAAACCCATCAGTCCGAAAGAAGCCACGAGCCACTTGTGGCTCGCTACGTGGTCGGAGAAATGTTGCCAATTGTCTACAGTGGAGTCTAAAAAAAGGACTCGCTGACAGACAGGTCAGACTCAGGACTTGCATTATGCCTGATACACACTATACGACTTTTCTGCCCGCTGCGAAAGTCACTATGTCACATTACACGATTGTGGAGTCATAAACTCGTGCCGTGACTTGGCCGACAGACATGACACACTACACGATGGTACTCACCAATTATCCCCGGTCGTCTTTCACAACGTGTGTGATGTCATCAGGTTATTCTTGTCCTATTTGTATTACTTTTACTATTATTTGAGTCACTGTGTGTGTTTCGTTGTTTCGCCAGCCGAAATGTTGTTGTAGTCACCTAAAAGCGTCAGCAGATTGCAGGAGCTACATTTGAAGTGCCATACGTAAACATTCAAGCTACTATATACTCCACAACCAAGTTCCTACAAATGTTTCACAATAAAAGCCTATTTAGAAAATGGAGGGATTCTCTCAGCCGAGGTTATAAGGGGCTTTTAATGTGAAGGAAATCAGACAGTATTGAGTTTGAAATGACGGAGCGATATGTTAACTTTATGAAGACAACGGGAGGATAAAAAGTAAAAATACAGATACAGAGGGATTAATAAATAACGGACCGTCTATAATATAGGTTGTTTCAAATGAAGCTGGGAGCCTCTGCAGTTGTGGTGAGTAAAAGCCCCGCCGCTATTTGTTAATGTTATTACTTTATGTCCGACCGTGAGGATGTAACACTGTTTGCTAGCTTGATGCTAATGACAGTACTCATCGGGTTGATAGCCTCTGCTGTTTCACACCATCATTTCCCCCTTTCACTCTGTGTGGTAACATCCCTAGAGGAAATATTAAAAACGCTGGGGTGTTGTTGTCATACAGTTGTCTACGGCAGCAGATTGTTCTGTGTTTCTACTGGTCAAAGTGACGGCTGTGATGGGAGAATTGGATCTCAGTGAAGGGCAAGTGGTCCATAACTTTAATTTTGGAGACAAAAAAATGTAGGCTTAGCGCCATGTGGTCCATTGCCCAATAGGAAATGTATAATACTCAAAAGTACTTTAAAAGTACCTGAGTTACTTTACTCAGGGAGTAACACAGTAAAGTAACTGGTTACTTTTTGAAAAAGTAATGCAGTAAAGTACTTTGATTACTTTTAAAGTAACCCTTACCCAACACTGGTTTTGAGTAGAAATGCAGAGTTGACATGATGCACGCACGCACGCACGCACGCACACACACACACACACACACACTTGGACAGCATTTGAAATGATTGCTTTTCAGATGGCATCGCTCAAAAGGGACAGATTACAACTTGATAAGCTCAGTGACTCGTCATAACAAAAATGATTTTTTGCCATTTTGGGGCATCTGTTAGGTTGGTAAAACGTATTTCTAATAAATGCTTTGGTTGGCATGAGGGACAATCTCCATTACTGGTCTTTCTACATTTTTTCAACATGAATAATTTATCCAAGTGCTGAACGTGGGCACCCATAGCTCAGACCTTTTGAGAAAGACAAAAAGGTCTCCTCTTTTGCATACACAAATAAATGTGAAAAGCTTAAAAAGAGTTTTAATGGCAAAAAAATGCTTTCCCTACAGACTTCGTCTTTTGCAACAGATCAGCACACTAAAGTGTGAGGCTGCAAGAGTTGTGACTATCCATTCTAGACAAGCAGCACTTTCAAATTAGACCTGTGGGAAATATGCTGGCAGAATAAAATTAGCCTTATTAAATCAAATAGGGAAGGATTTATTGTTGAGAAGTGACTTGGCCACCTGGAGGCAGCAGAAACAAGCTGTAAATACAACACTGACATATTATCATTTTAACATGTTATCAGACAGTTATCAATTTAACCATCCAGTTGTTACAGCGCAAACATAGCATTCATTTGGACCTATGTTTATATCAACCTGATGCAATAAAGTCCAATATTCACACTATTCAACATACATTATAATAGGGCTGCTCGATTATGGAAAAAATCATAATCTCGATTATTTTGGTTGAAATTGAAATCACGATTATGCAAACGATTATGCGGCGCACGTGATGACTTATATTGTTTACATGACGGCATGTCATTTTTAACTCTACATGGTCGCGTGTTTACAATTCTCCTCTGCTCTCTGTATCTTGACGGCGGAGTTCGGCCCCAATGCGTGCACACACACACACACACACACACACACACACACACACCTCTCTCGCTCTCCCTCTGCCATTTTTCGCATGCTGTTTTTGAAATCTTCTGCGATCATCTGCCCCTCACATTATTCGTACTTCACCTACTTGACTGGCTCGTGGAGTGAATAGAGGAGAGGAGGGGAGGGGGCGGTTCTTGTGACAAGTAGACTGAATTGTATGTGTAAAATCAGTGGAGTGCCCCTTTAAATTATGTTTCACATCAATTATTATGGGACTGTGGTACTGACATATCTTTACTGGTTCCTTCTGCTTACAGTGATGGAAGAACTGGTGGTTAGTCACCTTAATCAACATGGTAAGACACTGGAAAAGAACATTAGCCAACTACTTTAAAGACAGAAAGACCATGCAGTGTTGTTCTGAAGGTTTCCTACTGTTGTTCTGCTCTTATAGTCATGACTGTACTGAAAGACACTGACCCTAATTCTGTCACTGGTGCATATTCATGAGGTAATTTGAAGCTTTACAGGAATTAGGCCATGACAAGGTAGTCTGCTCAGCATCCTTGAGTGACATAAACACCTTTTGTTGTTCCCTTGTAGCTGCAGCTGAAGACTGAAGCCGCATCCTGTGTTATAGTTTTAAAATGCTGCCAAATGCAAAGGAAACATTACTGAATAACATAACTGGAGTGACTGATTATAATCTCACAAATTACTCTCTCAGATTTTTACTCAGTTCTTTATTCATTTGGCATATTAACCATAGTTCCAAATGACTGCAAGAGGAAAACGCAGATCTGGTCATTAGGCTACGATCTCATAGGCCCTGTTAACACATGCATCTTGGATGATCACATCACAAGTGGACAGCTCTAAATACAGGTGTGAATTAGTACTGTAACAGAGATTGGTCCTGGTCTCGAGTCCAGTGTCAAGACGTCTTGTTGAAGGTCTTGATCTTGTCTATGGTCTTGGTCATGATTTGGTCTCGGTTTAGGTGGACTTGACAACAACACTGGTGTGAATGCACCAGTGAATTGGATGACCCCAGATGCATGTTAATTCCATGTCTGAACAGGGCCTTACTGATGTTCACCCAACACCACTGGAGTCAGCCAGTCGGCAGTTAGCTGTTCCAGACCAAACTCAAGACAAAAATCAATGTTTGATGCAGCCTTCTTTTTAAACACTGTGTTTTTTTTTGTGCCTTCCGTTGCTTGTCATCTGATGCCTTCTCTACAGTCTACAGTCTTCAGCCTCTGGAGACTGACTGTCAAGAGAGTGACCTTGTTAATTCAATTCACCTTCGTAAGATGAATACAAAGTCCATCTGCCAGGGGATGGTGTTGGATATCAGAATCAGGTAATTTACAGACACCTTAACAATTCTACACTTCAGCGTTTGACTGTGAAACACAAGCTGGGTTTGTGAGCATCCGTCAGTCAATAAAGCTCCCTGAAGTAATATTTCTATTAACATGACGTCATTGATTGAAGTTTGAAATGGCGGGCAACACAGCTGATCCCACTGAGAACTGACACCTCAGCCTGCTCTCTGCAGCCCATTTTTTTGGTTTGTCATCCATGTGGTTGAGTCCTTACACCTCTTACCCCCCAGTATAAAACACTGAGCAACCATTTCAGGTCAGTAGCTCACACTGGATAATTAGTATACTGACTGTATGCTAACGGCCCAGCGCAAAATGGCAGAGAGCCAATGTAAATGACTGCTGGCCTGAGGGGAGAGTCAAACATCTCGAAAGACCGTTTTCCGACTGGCATCTAAGTATTTGCAGCCCCATATTAATCGCTTAAAAATGTATAGTAGTCTAGGGCTGGGGAATATAACGACTATGTATGACATATCTATATACTATATACCATTTATATCAGTATAGGGTCAAGTTGTGTTACATAACTTAACTGTGCATCTCTGTCACACTCTCTGCACAGCTCCGCCCCACTCACTCACTCACAAGTTCTCCAGCAATACTCAGAGAGACACAGAGCTGCTACTCTGTTTAAATTGTCTGTTAATTAGTCTACATTGTGACATCAGTCTATACGTTTCACGTGCTACAATAAATCAGTCTGTAAGATGAATGAAATGACCGCATGTGCAACCTAGCTCTGCTAGTTTGTGTGTGAGGTGGATCATAGCGCATCACCATTCCTCATGTTAGTTGTAGTCTGGGAAAGCTGTCTGGATGCAGGGGACAAATGTGTTTAAAAAATGCAGTGACAACACAGACATTTACCCCCCACAAAGATTTTTAATCGTCTCAAACTACAATGGATTCAGGCCTACTTGATACTTTTACACTCATGTTATGGTTTTGTGGCCTGTGCTGCAACCTTTAGACCTCTGTGGCTCCAGTGCTATATGCAAAAAGTTAACGTACAGCCCTGCTATTTATTTTATATCATTTTCATTTACATGCTGTGCAGCTGTATATTTTCAAACAGGCGAAAATCCCTGTCTTAACATTTTATTTTGATCAGTCTCACTTTTATAAAAGTGCTTGTGACATCTCAATTGAGGCTTTTGATTTGCAACTGAACATGTAGCCCATTTCATAGAAAATACAGAGATATTGCCCAGCTATCACAGCTGGCAGTTGGCCAGCTTTGTGTGGGACTCTGTGCGTGTGTGTGTGTGTCATATATATATATATATATATATATATATATATATATATATATATTTTTTTTTTTTTTTTTTTTTTTGTTAAATATATATTTTAAATATATTAAAATAATTCAGTTGATTGAACATGATTTGGAATGGCACACACCTGTCTATATAAGGTCTCACAGTTGGCAGTGCATATCAGAGCAGAAACCAAGCAATGAAGTCCAAGGAATTGTCTGCAGACCTCCGAGACCGGATTGTGTCAAGGCACAAATCTGGGGAAGGATACAAAAGAATTTCAGCAGCATTGAAGGTCCCGAAAAGCACTGTGGTCTCGATTATTCGGAAATGGAAGACGTTTGGAACCACCAGGACCCTTCCTAGATCTGGCCGTCCGACCAAGCTGAGTAACCGGGGAAGAAGGGCCTTGGTCAGAGAGGTGAACAAGAACCCTATGGTCACTAAGGCAGAGCTCCAGTGTTCCCTTGCGGAGATAGGAGAACCATCCAGAAGGTCAACCATTGCTAATGCACTCCACCAATCAGGCCTTTATGGTAGAGTGGCCAGATGGAAGTCACTTCTCACTAAAAGGCACATGGCAGCCCGCTTGGAGTTTGCCAAAAGGCACCTTAAGGATTCTCAGACCTGGAGAAACAAAATTCTCTGGTCTGATGAAACCAAAATAGAACTTTTTGGCCTGAACTGCAAGCGTCATATCTGGAGAAGAAGAGGCACTGCTCATCACCTGGCTAACACCATCCCTACTGTGAAGCATGGTGGTGTCAGCATCATGCTGTGGGGATGTTTTTCTGCTGCAGGAACTGGGCGACTAGTCCGTATAGAGGGTAAGATGACAGCCGCCAAATATAGAGAGATTCTTCAAGAGAACTTGCTCCAGAGTGCTCTGGAACTCAGACTAGGGCGTCGATTCACCTTTCAACACGACAATGACGCGAAGCACACAGTCAAGATAACAAAGGAGTGGCTTCAGGAGCAGCCTGTGAATGTCCTTGAGTGGCCCAGCCAGAGCCCGGACTTGAATCCAATCTAACATCTCTGGAAAGACCTAAAAATGGCTGTCTATTGACACTGCCCATCCAACCTGACTGAGCTTGAGAGGATCTGCAGAGAAGAATGGGAGAAAATGCCCCAAAACAGGTGTGCCAAGCTCGTAGAGACATACCCAAGAAGACTTGAGGCTGTGATTGCTGCCAAAGGTGCTTCAACAAAATATTAAGCCAAGGGTGTGAATACTTATGTACCTATTATTTTTTAAATGTTTACATTTTCAATAAATTTACACAAATGTCTGAAAATATGTTTTTACTTTGTCATTATGGGATATTTTATGTAGATTTTTTAAAAGAAAACTATACTCAAATCAGTTTTAGAATAAGTCTGTAACATAACAAAATGTGGAAAAAGTGAAGGGGTGTGAATACTTTCTGGTGGCACTGTATATACCTATATATGTGTGTGTATATATATATATATATATATATATATATATATATATATATATATATATATATATATATAAACCCTTTATGTAACTTTAAGTAATAAGTAGTGTCTGCAAGTTTCTTTTTGCTATCATTCAGAAATGTGTTCAGGGTCACTAACAAGGCCTTTAGTCCAGAATGTATTCTTGTTCACAAAATATGTCTCTATGTATCTATCATAGCCTTGTTCATCTAAAATCTACAAAAATGATTCCAGGATTTTCTCATGTTGACTGGACCAAAGCTACAAAAAAAAAATCAGCACTGCTTACAAACGCTGATCTGATGAAGCATTTGTTAGTGTTATGCACTGAAGTCTTTGACAAACTGGGATGTCAGAAGAAAATGCTATTAGCCCTTCTGGGGCCAACCACACAATAACTTTGGAAAACCCATTAATTTGCAACCATGACAGACAAGTCTTTCCATGACAGTGAACACAGTGTATTCACAAATGTAGAGTGACCTGTAAATATCTATCATAATTTTGTCAGTCTTTCGTCCATAAATTGCACTGGCTAAATTTTAATCTTCCTCTGCAAACAGGGTCCAAAACTAACACTCGCCACTCGCCGATTACGGGTAGATTTTGTCTCTGGCTGGTAAATTTTTAAGACCACTCGCCACTCTGCCGAGTTATTTTTTTACCAGCGAAAAATGCACTTTTTGTTACTGGAGAACGATGCTGGTATCGGCTGGTTTCCTGTAGTAATGTGTACTTCAGGCAGAGACGATCTTTGGTCACGTAAGTGCGTCACATGCATTTGCGACTAAAAATAGTTTTGTGCGAGCGAGCAAAAGAAATCATTCAGGAGCACGCTGTGCGAGTACAGATTTCAACCAGCAGCAGAAATGAAAGGCGAATCCTGTCGGTTGTGGGTTGAACAGGGGTCACAGACACAGACAGGATTACGTATTCCTGTCAAATATGGCGGCCATAGTGCTCTGCGGCGCAAGATAACAGCTTACCGGCGACGGAGAAGTCCGGCTCCAGGTCCAATAATTTCCTCTTCTTGGCGTCATGACTGCCCAGTAGTACCTGGACAGCCGAGCCGTCGAAAAACTACGGGCAGTGCCTCCAGAGGTAAAGGAAGAATTTTTTTCTTTTTTTACAGATGGATTTCCAGATTGCTGTGCTACAGGCCGAACTCCTAAAGAGAGTCCGTGGCTTTGCAGCGGCCTGGCAGTGGCTCGATCTTGGGCTCAGCTCCTTCAGTGGACACGCCCCCAGCATCTCAGAGCAGAGAATACTGCTAATTTTTTCACGATTTCGAAATCTAATATTGTTTACTTAGGGATTTTTTTAAATCATTACAATTTATCAGGGTGGTTATTAACACATGTATCTGTGGAGTGACAAACTCATTACACATATTTATCTTTGAGTTCATTGCTGGATTAATATGTAAAGAAGTGATGAAGCATGCAAAAACGAGAGAATGTCAAGTGAACAAGTCTCAGCATGAACATCACGAAAAGACAATTAATCAGATGTCTTCAAAAAGCATGGCATAAGAACTGTCCTAGGAAAGACAAACAGAGGCTGAGGGAGACACCATGTGCTTCACTGAGCAGACAGTTTAATGCTGTCTGCCACACGATAAGGAAGTGAATAGCTCTGACTGCTGCCAACAACTGTTGCTCTATTGTTACAATGAAATCAACTGCTGTTCAACCAAAGCTGTGCAGTCTATCAACATTACTGACATGGCCTTTCAGACATGGATTTAAACACAGGACACAAAACAATCACTGTCTAGGGATCAAGAAGTTGCAATGTGTATTGTTTTTAAAGAGAGCTTGTGAGAACTTGAGACCCTGCCTAGTTTCACTCCACTGTCCACCTGGCCAATTGCTGCCTAAAGAGGGTGTGGTTCATGGAGTGCCTGTTTCAGAAAATAACAGACAGCTGGTTCTGCCACACTTCTTTGAACTGCTAGCCAAATGAAGCTTCAGCAGATGCAGCACATGTAACAGGCCTTTTCAAAGAAACCATTAGTAAAAGCACAGGCGTAAATCACGCAATGAACGGTGGCAGAATTATGTTTAGCTGCTTCAGTTTCTGGGTGCTGGTACTGTGCATGCTGGCTCACTGTCTCACCATCACAGCTTAAGACACTTAAAAGAACGGAGCTATCGTTAATGTTTTAAGTAACTACAATGACAAGTCAGAATACACCATTCTTTTAAGTCTGCGGGGCAGAATTACTTAATTTTCTCCAGGAAAGTGTAAATAACTGCTGTGCAATGAACACTACCCTGAGAACAGCATCAGTTAATATTGTTTAATAGGACTGAAACAATTCATCAAGAAACAATAACTCACTTACTGAAATTCATTGATGCAAATGATTTGCTTGAAGCTTTGTTTTAATCCAATCATCCAATCAATCATTCAATTATTTATTTGTCACATGAAGTCATACAAGGTTTAACTCCAGTGAGATGCCATCCTGTCAGCTCCCTCAACTTGTGCCCTGCAATTCAGTCCTCCTTTGCCTCTTCCTAAATTGCAGGCTGCTGCTTTCTAACTGTCCATGATTCTGAATGGTTCTGGTAATCCATGGTTTCTGGTTGTGGAATGATTTAACTGTAGTTTCATTCATGTTATTATTATGATAGTCAAACACACACACACACACACACACACACACACACACATATATAAAAGAACTCACATGCCTGTTTCCCTTACAGTGTTGCATAAAATACACCAAAAAGCAAATATTAGGTGATACCTCAAGATAAACAATCCAATATTATCAAAGCAAAGTGAAAACATTGATACATATCATCTTTAAGACTTGTCTTTACTTTGGAATTCTCATGGCATGTCTGTCACCATTACTGTCCAAGCACACCTTCTCCCTAAATATTCAAACCGTGCTACCAGCCCGCGCTCGGCAGCCAAGAAAAGACAATGAGGATATCTACTGATATCCTCTCATACTGATCGCGTTTGATTTTTTTCAAATCAAACATATCATGGCAAACTTTGTGATAACAGCAAATGTCACATTGTTGTCCAAAGAAAAAAAAATGGAGGGGTGAAAACTGTTACTGTGCGTCTCCCTAACAGGACTCCCAACAGACAACAAGACAATGTGATAATATGTTATGTAATATGTTAAGATAATGTGTATTTTTGTATGTATTTTTTAAAGCCCTTTAAAAAGACCCATCCTGCTGCAGAGAAGGAGACACAAGTGATGAAGGTTTTGCATTCACAGAGCTCTTTTTCAATAAATGCGCAGCAAAGGACATGTCAGCCTATCAATGGTGAAAATCCAAGGAAGAAGAATGAAATACAGAGCTGGACTCAAGAGTCCATTTTGGACAATAAGATACACAACTTAAGAAAATAAATGACATCAAACGCTCCTGGAGAATTGGGATTCGGAAGGTTGATTCCTGCTCATTTCACGTCACTTCAAATTGATTTCTCAAAATTAGGCAGAATTCTGAATGAAACAAAAAAGAACCATTGTACAAAACCAAGAGAGAGCAAAGGAAAAACAGAGGGACCCTGATGTAACAAGCATTATGTTGATACCCAAGACATCACTATATTTTTAAGTCCTGTTTTTAGGGTCTTCCTTTTACTTGCTGCTGCTGTTATAACTCAAGGATCACTGGAGTTCTCATCTCATCTTTACTTAGTTTATCATTATAGCAAAAAAAGACATTGAACTGTTCACTCCGGTAAGCTAACTAACAATCCATGAAGATCGCTTTCTCACACAAATAAGGTATTGGCATTCTGTTGTGACACAATAGGTGAATTTGACCTTAATTGACTGAGACAACATGACACCCGTTAACCTAATTGTTGATACCCCAGATTTCACTATATTTTTAAGTCCTGTTTTTAGGGTCTTCCTTTTACTTGCTGCTGCTGTTATAACTCAAGGATCACTGGAGTTCTCATCTCATCTTTACTTAGTTTATCATTATAGCAAAAAAAGACATTGAACTGTTCACTCCGGTAAACTAACTAACAATACATGAAGATCGCTTTCTCATACAAATAAGGTATTGGCATTCTGTTGTGTCACGATGGGTGAATTTGACCTTAATTGACTGAGACAACATGACACCCGTCAACCTAATTAGTGAAATAGGGAAGGGGAAATAGGGGGGTGTTCGAAAGCGGGTGTCCAATAAATGGTCTCACTGAACGCAAAAGTGTGACCCACTAGACAACTCCGCTTTAGGGGAAGTTTTGCATCACTGGGCCTTCGGTGTCTGGAGCCCCAGGGCTTTAGAGCATCCTAAGGCAGCCTGGAAACAAAAAAACTAGGCTGTATGAACTGTATGAACAAACCAAAAAGAGTTAAAGGCAGACACAAAGATGACATGACAAGAATACTGGGAGGAAAGTAATGACATCAAACTATTTTATATACACTGAAAACTGTTTACAAAATCTCCTTCAAAGACTGGGTCTAGATCTCATTCTTTAAAAAAAACACTTTGGTTTGATGGCAAAAGCCTTTGTGATATGAACTACTACTACTACTGCTGTCAAAAATACTGATTTGTCTATACATAGATTCTTGGTATTTGAAACAGTGTAAACACTAATTTTCCTAAGTATCAATACAACAGTACCAGCTATGCTTTCTCGTATTGTTCATCGTTACATAAGTCATTCTGCTGTTCTCTGCTACTAACCAAGAAAATTTGTCGTCATCATGTTATAGTTATATTTCTCTTTCAATTAGGACTGTCAGCGATAATGCATTAATTGCAATGCAATTAAGGTCCGGACATAATGCATTATTTTTCTGAAAACTGCGTTAATTGTGTGATGCTATTCTGTTGTGTGCTGATACTTCAAGTTTAAGCTGCAAGCCAAGTTCAAAATTCTTTGAGCCACTGGGCTAATTTATGCAATGTAAAAGGTCACAGGCTTATGCTAATAATGTTACCACCTTGTATTTGTGGGGAAAACGTGTCTAGTATAAGACCAATAATTTGTCGTTGAACCGAACTTTATGAGTTTTGATTGAGCTCAACCATGTAACAATGCTCTTGTTAAATGCTGCTGTTCCTGGCTTCATATGAGTATAGGAAGACTCTGCTAGGTGCTAGGCTAATTTATACAATGCAGAATGCCACAGGCTTGTACTAATAACAATAGCATGTTGTATTTGTGGGGAACACATGTCCAGTAGAAGCGAAAAAAGAGTCCCAAAAAGTTAATAACTTAAAAAATTATGGCAAAAGGGTAGTTTCTTGCAACCCTAGAATTAAGATAAAAAATATTCACAAACGAAAAACACTTCTGGTTGCTGATAAGTAGTGTTTAACTTTTGATTTAACACTAAAAATTAAAACCCTTGACGCGCACTGCAGCGCAAGCAGACAGATGCGCGACTCAGAGCAGCATGTGTCACTGACACCAGACTCAGAGTGCAGCGAACCGGTGGAAAATGTCACCATCAGCATATTATTTTACATCAATAAAATCTATTTTGTCATTATTCTGAGTCACACTGTTGAAAGAATTTAGTTGTCTGTGTTCAAGCAGGATAATAGGTCTCCATTCATTGCACGTCGGGCTTTCTATTTCCTTGTCAGAGATGTTTTCTTTTTAATTACATGATAGCTATTCTCCCTTAACTCACCAGTAAAGAATACCTTTGTCCATTTCAAATAACCCGTGGCAATAATAATATCCCTGTTCTCTGATTTACTGTGAAACTTTTTTAGGCAATTCATGCAACAATCAGACCAGATGACTTATTTACTCGGCCTAATGGGGTTAGTGTTGCATTCAAGGTCCCCCCAAAAAACGGGAGGAAAAAAAGGCTGAATATTTGATTTTTTTTTTTTTTTTTTTCCCACAATCGAATCCCGTGCCATCGAACGAAGCTTCGAAGCTTCCAATTTTTTGGGTCAGCCCTAATCCTCAGGTTGGCATGTTGTGACCACCCATACGTCTTATCGTCAGGGGTAACAATAGTTTCACACATACAAGACCTGTTTAAATCAGAGAAAGCAACTAAACTGGAATTCCTGAAAAGTGTAGTTACTGCCACATGTTCTCGAGGAACAGTGTAATCCTTTCCACACAAAAAAAACTCTGTGTTTGGCAAAAAGCATTTTGATGTTGTCTCCTACCTATCAGTCATGGTATCAAACAACACTGTTGTAGCAGTGCAACACTGATTTGAAAGAAACATTTCTAAAAGTCAAGCATTGCTTCACCTTGTAAATATGGACTTCAGAACAGTTATGAAATGCAAAATTACAGAATTTTACACATACAATTAAAAATGCAATTAATGGCGATTAACTATTAAAACTCAGCAATTAATCACTATTTTAAAAAATAATCATTTGACAGCCCTACTTTTAAAATAAAATTCAAATTTCAAGTCCTTAATGTCAGTTTTTTCCCGTGGTATTAAAACATTTTATTAATTATGAATATTTTTCAGGGCACTGTATTAAAGTTAGAAATTATAGTGATTGTGACAATAATTATATAAACACAAGACAGTGCTCAACAGTGCGAGTGTTTCACTCGCATTTGCGACTAAAAATAGGTGTGTGCGAACTGTAAAAAATATTTAGGGGCACATGTGTGCATAAAAAAAATCAGCCGAAGCAGCCTATATTTTTGTCAATAAAAAAATATGATAATCTAACCGCAAATGTTGGAGGAACTCCAGCTGCCTTCCCTCTTCCCCGTGTGACATGGTTATGGGCGGTTTTCCAAGCCACTATCGGCACAATGAATATAAGTCCCACTGTCGGCAGCGTGGAAATAAGTCAAAGTGTGGAGGAGACAGACCGGGTTAAGTGGCGGACCTCTGGGGAAGCCTGCTCCGTTCTCCCCGCAGTTAGGGACTGTTCTCCATGGCCAGGCTGTCGGCTGGGGGGAAATAAGTCAAAGTGTGGCGGAGACGAGGGACCGGGAAAAGCGGCAGACCTCCGGGGAAGCCTGCTCCGTTCTCCCCGCAGTTAGGGACCGTTCGCCACGGTACCGCTGCTGGGCAGGGTGGAAATAAGTCCTGCAGAGTTTCAGAGGACCTGGAGAATGTTTTAGGATAGTAATAACATTATATAAGATAATCATATTGCAAAGATAATATATATAAGATAATAACATTAAAGACAAAATTAAATTGCAATACTTTTTCAAAACTTGATGATTTTACCTTTCTGTACATTTTGTATACAAATTCATTAAATAATTTTGCTTGTAAATGTCTATTTGCATCACGTTTATTACAGAAAACACATTATTTGATCAATTTACATTGTGCCCCTAGAGTTCTTTGTGCGCTCCTTACTTTTTCAACTTAGGAGCACGTGCTCCTTGGGAAAAAAGTTAGCGTCAAGCCCTGCAAGAAGGGCTTGTCAACTTACTCCAGTGCAGGACAAATCTCTTCCACTGTGGACAAGTGATCATTCTACCCTGTAGAGAAATATACTAAACACATAGGGTTTAAAGTTGAACCCAGGTGCTATTTTATTCACCTTTATCTTAGTCACTCAGAAAATCTCCAGAAAAGGAGTCCTCACATAAAACACTGATACTCTCACATATAAAGGTATCCTGCAAAGAGAGTGAAACTAAATATAGGCTGGTGTGATGGTAAAGTTGTGCAAAAATCATCCAGGAGAACAAAACATAGACAACTGAGTGAGTGAGTGCATTTATTAAAGGATGGTGTGGAGTAGACTGTTTTGATATCTTTGAGCAACTAATCTTTAGGAACAGATATCAGCATATATAGGCAGGCAATGGGACAACATTTTTGGCACTGAAAGTGTTCTGGTTTCTGTTTATGAGAAGTCCCATTTCAACAGCATGTAAACAGTGTGGAAAGGGGTACCTTTGGCTGAAATGCAGTCTCAGAAACCATTGGTTGTCGTATGATGACAAGATAGGTTTTTATTAGCTTTTTATATCTATTTATCTGCACTCATATGCAGATATCTGTTTCTAGATATTATCTGAAATGACCGGTCCACAGGAGAGGGAGTCTTGGCCCGGTTATCTGTTGGCTGCACAGAATCTCCCAAAATATTGCCCATTGTCCCCAGAGGCTTTATCACTGTCAGACGATGGGTTCAGAGACTGTCAAACAACACTTGTCACACTGACTGAGTGACACTGAGAATGACCACTGTCATGAATGTGTGTGTAGCTGTTGAATGTCAGCTCATAGTTGGATCTAGTTTTTTGTAGCTTGGCAGAATTTTATGGATTAGACTGCAGGTATCATAGGGGTGTAAATCACCAGTTTCATCATGATACGTTATATCAATTCTTCAACAATACAATATTTGCTGTTATTACAAGGTCTACCACACTGCAATTTTGATTTGATGCGCTTTAAGGGCCTGCTATCGATATGAGACGGCATCATCAAAAGAGGGCTTCTATCAGCTGTAGCTAGCCAGCCAGCTAACTAACTTTAACTCTGTTAGTAGGTTCAAAACTTTCAGATTTTTTACATTTCCATCTGACTTATTTTTAAACAAGAACCATGTAATGAGGCTGTAAATATGCACATAATGGCTACATTCATTCCATACGCTACAGGTTCCAGGCTGAGAGAACAGCATCCACGCCAGCTGATCACAGAGGACAAGTGAAGCAGCAATGGTTTTAAGGCCCAGACACACCAAACCAACTTCAGAGAACTAGCAGCGATTAAAGGTGCTGACACACCAAACCGACATCAAAGAACTAGCGGCAACGAAAGCCAACTGTTGCGTCGTCTACATCGCCTCACGTCGTCCTGTGTCAGCTGCATTTTGAACACACTACACGGACTACTGGCTGCTATGTTGTTGTATATTAACGACTGTGTAATTGTGTTTTTCTACTGTTTGTTTGTAATGTTTCCTATAAATCAATAAAAAAAACTAACAAAAAAAAAAAAAACACTACACGGACTACATCCGACGGCCAAGTGGCATGTACGTTCTGCGCCTGTGTGAGAGAGAGCGGAGTGACAGAGTGGTACATCCTGACAGCCAAGGCTTTACCTATCTGTGTAGCTGAACACCGTAGTACCTCCACTGGTTATTACATTCAGACAGTCCTGGTGTTTCCTCATAGGCTCCACTTCACTCAGCTGCCCGATAAACCCGCTGCTTCTTCCCACATTAACCTGAATAACAAACCAGGGCTCGGTTCTCCGGTTGGATCCAAACGGAGAGCCGGGGCTAGCTGGGAAGCTAGCGGAGGCTAACTGGCTGTGCTTCCCTCCGTCATGCTGCGTTAGCCGCTCCCAGCTAGCCCCAGCTATCTGGCTGTGCTTCCCTCCGTCATGCTGCGCTAGTCGCTCCCAGCTAGCGGAGGCTAACTGGCTGTGCTTCCCTCCGGTCATGCTCCCAGCTAGCTCCGGTTTGTTATTCAGGTTAAAGTGGGAAGAAGCAGCAGATCTGCCAGGCAGCTGAGTGAAGTGGAGCCTGAGGAGGAAGCACCGGTTAGCCCCGGTTTCACTACAGGCAGATTCACTCGCTACAGGGGCGAGGGAATAAAACCTAAACAGCCAATCAGAGTGATCTCTTTCACCAACTAGCTCCGCCGCCGATTCAACATGCTGAATCGGCCGAAAAGCCGCCGACACCGAAGGGCCGACGGTGCGGGACACACCCCAAAAACTAGGCCTATAGACGCTCACCGACGGCCCGACTTTGGTCGACGGCCGACAGTCGGCTTGGTGTGTC
Organism: Epinephelus moara; assembly: GCF_006386435.1. Lineage (NCBI taxonomy): Eukaryota > Metazoa > Chordata > Actinopteri > Perciformes > Serranidae > Epinephelus > Epinephelus moara. The sequence continues at coordinate 38,212,893 of NC_065508.1, read as the reverse complement.
AGGGCCTTTAGACCCCCACTGCATTGCCTCATATTGCAGAATCTCAGCCAAAAAGTTGCACTTGAACACACCACAAAGACTATAGCCAACTGTCAACCAGCACGTACGTTCTGCACCTGCGTGAGAGGAAATAACTTTACTCACCAGCAGACAGCTGTAGTCTGTAATTGTCATTCAAAAAGGGAAAAGACCCACATGATGCTAGTCAGCCAGTTAGCACATTAACAACACAATCCAGTGTTGACAGAACAGAGATTTACTGTGCACCAGTGAACAATAACACAAACCATCAAGAAACACTTCTGCTAAAGAAGGCCCTGCTCAATGACTCAATGACCTGCTCTGCTCAATGACTTAAGAAAAATAATCTGACCTCATGGAAAAACTTTGTTTTGGTCTCACACGCTCTTGATTTTAGCTCCTTTATTTTTACTTTCTTCACTTCTGTTTCTCTTCTCATGCTCTGAGCTGAACTGACGTTATTTCCTTCACTAACTGGCTCCGCCGTTGCCGAGTCAATGCTAAATCAGCAGAAAATCAGCAGAAAAGAAGCCAATGGGGTCTGATGAGGGGCAGTGGTGCCAGGATACGCGACACCGACTATGGCTATAACACTGACTGACGGCTTTGTTTACCAGGGCATTTAGTTAGCTGGTCTTGCTATTGTGGTTCAGAGTTAAAAATAAAAATATGATTAAAATGATATCTGTTTCAATTTAACTCTGTATGGATGCTTAATTACAGATAAATATATTCAAACAAGCCAGAAGACAGATTTTTCCTTGATTGTTAATATTTCCAAATAATATGTTTCACTTCATCAAACGGAGAGCAGGAAAGGCTCACTAACTTAACCCCAAACTGACATATTATCACCAGGACTGACTCCCACTTAGTGACTGTTCTGGTCCTAAATGGCTGTGCAATTATGGCAACAAAAAAAATCACCATTATTATTCATAGAGATCACAGTTATTAATCATCATTATTTCTTGTTTTTAGAGAAAACATTTCTATTGCACTTTCAAATTTAAATCAACAGAGCACTGCTTTCACTATCATTTGTGCTACATTCCTGCTAATGTAGTAATCGCTGCGTCAAAATAAGACTTAAAATAAGGTGCTTCTTCACCCGAATTCATTTTATCTCCTAAAAGCAAAATAATAGAAATTGTACCCAGACTTTTTTTACCCAAATAAAATTAACAGAGCACAGCTTTCACTTTTCTTTGTACATTCCCAAATAACAAATCTTTGCACCAAAATAAGATTTTAAATACGGTACTCTTCAGTTCATCTTATATGGATGTGTATCTCCTGCTGTATTTATTTATGCTTTCAGCAGACATTGTACTGTGATGTGATGCGCTGCAGCAGCACTGTCATGGATGTCTGAGTCTACGCTGGACAAGGACAGGGATTCATTGAGGTAACATTAGTGACGTTATTCTTCATCGGCCTCGAAGCATTCATCGTACTGCAGATTGTAGATTTATTTTAGGTGGTTTTGCAAGTTAGTTGTGTTGCTTTGCAGCGCAGACACAGTCTTATACATATGATTTGCTCTCTCATAAATCCTGAAAACTTCCAAACAATGGATGCTAATAAATAATAATGTATGATTTTTGTTTTGCCCGTCTGCAGTCACAACATTCAGAATACTTTTTCACAGACTGCCACTGCAGGGTGCATGCCTAGCGACATGACAGCCATCCAAAGAGAGCAGGATGGCTGTTAAAGGAAGTGCTTGATATGCAGTGGAGTCTTCTATGAGCGGAGCAAGTATATTAGACATTGATCACAGTCGATGATGTTCATTTAATTGTGAGACGCCAAAATCATGATTAATATTCAATTAATTGTGCAGCTTTGATTAAACCTGTAACCCAAATAATGTAGTTAGCAAATAATATGCTTCTTGGCCTTGGCCTTGGCCTTGTACCTTCCCAGAAACTACACGTCATGGCGATGCAGACTGCCACGACGGTGCATTACGCGTCGCCGTGGCAAGGAGAGAAGACAAGAAGAGAAGATGGCGCTGGTGTCGAAGAAGCTTTATAAAACTCTTGAACATGTAATGGCTCCTTAATTAGCAAGTTGACTTTACATAGACGGCATATCTTTTCAATTTCTCGTGACATTGTGTTGTTTGGTTTGTTCACTGCTCCACGACATGCGCGTTAAGGCCCGAACATACTCGGGCATACTATAAGCGGAGCATACTCCGCGAGGAATGTCTGCAGTCATTCAGGCTTCCATAGTCGAGCGCACTTCTGCGTTGTTGTTTCCTGTAAAAATGTCCGTGAAACACACTACATTACCCACAATTCTTGTGCGTTGATGTGAAAAATACATGCCGAGCAGTCAGTGGTGCGCGGAGCGGAGTCCGCGCAGTCGTAAAATCTGAGCTTTGCGGCACAGGACTTGCGGACGTCCGCTTTTGGTCCAGGCGGAACGTACGCGGAGCGGTCCACCCGAGTATGTTCGGGCCTTTAGTGTTGAGCGGGCGAAGGCGTTGATCCCCCCCCCCCCCCCCGTGAACGTTGTGAGTTGTAATGCAACTGAATTTTGTTACCTTTGTTAAATGTTGCTGCTGTCCCTGGCTTCATATGAATAGAGGAAATCTCACCAGCTGCTAGGCTAAATTATACAATGTAAAATGCCATAGGCTTGTGCCAATAAAATTAGCATGTAGTATTTGTCCAGCGAAAGACGAGTGCTTTGTCTGTGGGTCCTGTGAGTTATTGTGAAGCCAATTTGTGTACTTGTAATTGAAATTGTTGCTATAAAATGTTTAGTGTTTTAAGTGTGTTTTGGATCAACCAAACTTTACAGCACTTCACAGAAACCCCACCACCGACTAGCTGTAGGCTCTGCATACAGCTGACGCATAACAATACATTTGCCTTTAGGCTACTAGGTAGTAATGTTTGAAGAGCAGTTCAGTAGAGCAGATAAACACACTGTTTAATCCATCCCTGAAATTTTTGCTTTTGCACTTTTTGGTTTTGGAAAAGCAAATTAAAAAGGCATACTCTAAACTCTTCACATACACATTATCTCTTTTACTACAGTCACATATGGAGAAATTCGAAAGCCTGGCTATGGCTGCTAAACTGCATTTGGACAATGGCAATTTGCAGGAGAAGGTTCTGTGAGATGTCAATTAGAACAATTCAGTGTCGTTAAGGATAATAAGGCACAAGTTTTACCACAAAGAAGAGCCTCAGCTTCCTCTTCTCAGGAATCATTGACGATTACAATTTTCTTTAAACGCAGACTAAACTCTTGATATAATAAAAGGAGCCGCATCTTAAATATTTTACTTCATATTTAATTTATGTCCTTTACACATAGCACTTAGCACTTTTTGCCCTTTCTAGTTATAGTCTATACTTTAGGATTGTTTCCCCCCGGCTCCATTCTGTGCTGCAATGACCCAATTTTCCCCCCAAGGATCATAAAATTCATGTTTTACAGGTTCACCCAAAAAAACAAAGCAAGTGAAACTGGAAACTGAAGCAAAACTTGGTTTTGCAGCACCACAGATTTGATGTCACCTTACTTCTACAACTCCAGGAAAAAGGAGTTAAAATGCTGACAGATAACATTGGAGACAAATCTGCGAACTCTGGTGGCAGTAGCTCTGACAGCTTCCTGTGCTTCCTGGATGCTTTCAGCACCTCGTCAGAACAATCTGTTGAATGTCAACACTTTCGGTAAGACAGAAAACTAAACTTTCAGCGACATGGCTTCCCAAAATACTGCCAAGTAGTTCCATACAACTTGTTGCCAGGAAAGTCCTGAATGAGAACTCCATTTTGTCAATCTGATCTCATTATCCTCCGCTGAGCCATTGTGGGAATACCCTGGCAACTCACTAATCAGTGCCCATGTCAATGCCAGGATTGTTTACGGGGGAATGGAATCTCCTTTGGGAATGTCACGGCATCCTCAGAGGCCTGTGACTGTGCACAGAGCTTGGAGCGAGATGCTTTTTCACACTAGAATGAGAGAGTCTGCGGCTCTGTGTATGTGTGGGACAAGGCTTGAGGATAGCAGCGTATGCATTATGCATAATTAATGACCATGCGGAAAGGAATCACAATGGAGACTTAGCCACTCACAATGCGTCAGTATCTAATGCTGGGGTCAGAGGTCATGTCTGGACTTTGTGCGTGGCCGCCAAGGACGAAGACAAACAAGGAGACCTTTGAGATTGCAGAAGATTTCATGTACATAGCGAGACAACAAACGAAAGCGGTTGGTTGCATAACAGGAGAAAGAGGACATGCAGCCTGAACAAAGTTTTAAATTTAGTTTGATTTAAACACACACTGCTGTATTAATTACAGTGCATTTACTTGGATAAAACCTGCCAATCCTTTATCATTGCATTTTTGCATACAACTAGGGCTGTCTCAAACGATTATTTTTCTAGCGATAAATCTAACGATTATTTTTTCAATTATCGATTATTTTTCCATTATTTGATTGAGGCCATTTAAACAATATGAATACCAAAACATTTCTTATTAACATTAACATTTATTGAAACATCATAGTTTCCCCTACTATTATATTAGGGGGGCCCCATCCCCCTTGAAGTTCAAGTTAATTTTATTTAATTTTATTTTCTATATAGCACCAGATCACAACAGAAGTCATTTAAGGTTACCTTTCCTATAGAACAGGTCTATACCTTGTCCTTTTATTAAACAAACTAAATAGCCTTATGTTATTTATGTCATTTCTGTCTCTACATGATTGCACGTTTACAATTTTCCTATGCTCTCTGTAACGCGCACGGCGGAGTTCAGCCCCGGTGCGCGCACAAACACACACAAACACGTGCGCGCACACACACACACAGACACAGGTGAGCACACTAGAACATGGTTCAGGCTGCGTTTTCCTGACCGAAAAACGACCCGAGTGAGACAATTGTAACCGAGCCCGTAAGTCAATTGTAACCAAGCACGCAAATAATTTGCGTCAACGTATTTACGTAGTCGATGACATCGATGACATTGACGTGTCGCTCCAGCCCTACATACAACAGGCTACTGATAGGACATGACCAAGGGCTGAGCACCAAGATTCATCTTTATCGAAAAAGGCGCCATTCAAAAGTTTCAAAACATAAAATGATGTGACTGCAAGTTGTTAACTTCAAGGAAATCAAGTTATTTAACTATCTGGATGGTGTGACTAATTCTTAAATGATGCACAGGAAGCTTCCCTGTTGCAAAGTCCAGATGACTATTTACTGATTGGATTAGAGTGTACAGTATATAAAGATGGACAACATGACAGCTCCCCAAAAGTGGAACACCCTAAAAACATGGGATTTTGCCCAGATGGGCGTCATTCTCCAGGACATAGCAGTGCATACTTAAGCAGGTCTGTGAGCTGCTGAGAGAAGTTTGCCTAGAGGGCTTTCTTCTGGAAAGGGATTTTTTGGTTAAGGTTAGGAAAATGTCGTGGTGGGGTTAAAATAAATAGATTTTTTCCAGAAAAGGCTTTTTGCCTGCTAGGCAAACTTCTCCCATGTGCGCTCTGTGTACCTCTAAGCCCCGCTCAGCCCATGCTTTCAGTGCACATTCATGAGTTTTCCATGATGGAGGGTGATTTATGTTAGTTTTGTAAGAATATGACCATTTGGGCTGGGCATCTATTGATGCAAAATACTACATTGATATCAAAATACAGACCTTCCACTTGAGTAGATTTTTGTTACTGGAAATAATTTAGTCCATCTAAATCTCATTACATTTTAGCACTATTTAGTTGCACTTATTTTCCAGTATAACGTTATGATGGTCAATTTAAGAATTTATCAGCAGTTAGGTAAATGTAATTTGAAAATCTGCAGGGGAGTCTGGTCACATTTGCAGCCATGCAAGCAGTACAAGGACCAAAAATCTAAATTTACCTTTGCAAATGGATGATCACAAAACAATTATACCTGTTTGAAGTTACAGTTAGCCTTGAGGTCTCCTAAAGGTATAATTGTGGGGTTAAATCAGTGTAGGTCTTAAACCCCGCCTGCAGTTAGCAGATGGGACATGGGCCAAACTAAAAACTAAAAGTACACATCAAATTCATTTTTCCTATTAAATGTGGGGGGGGGGGGGGGGGGGGGGGTTCCATGTGCTTGCAACCCACAGAGCTACTCGCAGTTGGTCGGATGGGTGTACAGGCACGAACTCCATGGAGATTGCTACTGCGCAGACTCTGGCTCCAAATGATGTCACCAGTGGAAGATGGCAGTGGCCATAACCGGGATATTTTGTACATCATTGTCTTAAAGTAGTAGGAAGTGGACAGACGTTGTCCATCTTTATATACAGTCTTGATTGGAAATCATGACACGTGATGCAGCAGCTGAAAAATAGCAAGTCAACACAGAAAACTGACATCTATCTTCAGTTTTTCTTAGAAAACTGTAAAAATACCATTAACAATTCAGTTTCTGCAAGCAAATCCACCACCTTCACCCAGTACAGCCAACTGTTTGGTTGGGAAAAAAAAAAAAAAGAAAACAAAATCACAGACAAGATCCTTAGTGTTGAGTCTAAAGCAGAACACATGTATGCTTTTAAATATGATCCCTTACAGAGTTAGCATCCTGATGTGCTTAAGTCTGATTCAGAGTAATGCTGCGTCTCAAATCAGATTCTTTTGAACTTATACTTTCTAATTTGAAAAAATGAGTGCATTCACACTGAGAACTAGGGCAAAATGCAGTGCACTATGAGAACCTGACTGTTGCACTCTGAACGGTCAAAAAGTTGAGTGTGGACACTTCCCACCCTCAATGGTCGCCATGTTGTTCGCTCAGCATTTCACAAATGTAAGGTGTATTTTTCATTACCACTAGTGTTGTTGGATAGAAACCATCAGTTTGTTAATTGGCAAAATTCTTTAATAATTTGGTACGTCACGATAATGAGAATGTTATCCTCAGCTTGCTAGCTAGCTAACAGTGGCACATTTTTTCATCAGGCATTGACATTACATGTTGTAGCGTAGGCTTGGGCGATTGGACGAATATATCGGCAATCGCCCATCGGCTGAGTCCATCACGGTTGGTTTCATTTTTGACGATTTTTTTGGGCGATTTTTGTCATTTTATTTTGCTAAATTAATGGTCTGTCTCCACAGAATTCAATTCGGTACATATAGTCCATAATAACTATGTAGAGCACAATTCAAAGTGTGTGCGTATTGGAACTGGCAGCTTCACACTGATTTCCGACGAGTCTTTCACAAAACACGTCAGTGATGGCGGAGCTGAAAGTTACGGCCAGGGTCCACCGGCAACGGGAGTGGCGCGACACGTCTGCAGCGCGAGTCCCGTAGCAGCTCACCCCCCTGTTAATCAATTACAGCCGCTGCACCGGCAACGGGAGCGGCGCTACAACCACCGCCTGTCGAGCGACAACTCTCTATTTTAGGATGCTCTTCTATTTTTGTTGCGCTACGCTCCCCTACGTGACCCTCCAGCAGATAAAAACTACATGAAATAGTGTGCTAAACGAGCACAATGTGTTTTTAAATGAATAAACCATTATCAGAGGTGATATGTGATGATTTTTTTTTCATGCATTTACCCATGTTTATCCGTGACATTGTGTAAATGTCCGTGGCGGACATTTGAAAGTAGATGACAAACAGTACAGTAAACTTGTAGATTACTCAAATTATGTAATAACTTAGGTGGAAAATGCTTTAACTATCATGGCTCAGCAAACGGTAAACAAGACGCTTGACGTGATGCTTACGTTTGCAGCCGGTGGAACCCGGCTGTAACGTGAATTCATATGCGTATATGGTTAACAATGTTACCAGCCGTGCTAAACACCTTCTCTGATGGTGTGCTTGTTGCCGGTATGCACAGATATTTACGTGCCATGTTGGACATGAGTGGGCTCGCAAAGCACGCTGCATTTTCCGAGTTGCCGAGTTGTTTTTCTGACATGAGGTGGCGTTAATGTGAATTATCCCATTCTGAAAGTCATTTTTCGATTCTTTCCGACATCACATGAATGCAACATCCCCCCCCCCTTTTTTTCTCTCCGCCACACACACAACTGCCGAATATATCGGCAACTGCCGGTTGATGGGCTGACGGTGGCCAGTTGGAAATTTTTAACATATCGCCCAACCCTATTGTAGCGTAAGCTATATGATATTAGGGCATAAGTTACCTTTGGTGTTTCTGTACGATCAGTTGCAATTTGCAAGAAAAGCCGTCAACTCTTGCAATCATCATTTCCAGTAAGTGTGCAACAGTCATGTTGTTTTTAACTTCCAAGTTTACACTTTATTAATTAGTTTATTCATTCATTTCAAACCATTCTAATCATTAAGGCCCAAAGTTACGCATATAAGGGCAAGGCTGCTTGGGTGACAGGCTGTTTGCCAGGCCTCACTACAGTCTGTGAGTCAGATCCACCTCTTGCACCTCCAAACCTCCACCCTCTCTTCCAAATATGGTCACTTCTGGCTCCAAATATCCAAGATGGTGAAGGCCGTAACACTGAACTCAAGGTTTCAAAATGGGAGTCAATAATCAATGGGTGACGTGACGTCACAGTAGTTACATCCATTAGGGAACATGAGTGTACTAAAATTCACAGTTATCCTTCCAATATAGGGATGCACAGTATTGGATTTTCTTTGCAAATATCCCATATGTCAATATATAACAACTTCTTTGGCTGATAACGACCAATATCGATACACTTTTTTCCCCACCTTATTTTAGTGATCATCAAGTCTCTTCTGCAGTGTAAACACCATATGCATACTTTTATCATGATGGCCCACCAGCAGATGGAGACATGAAATAGAATGCTTTCATATGTATGTAATAATCACTCATTGTGCAAAATATGAAAAAGCATGATGGCCAATTCTGATCGGCTGATACCAATGACATGGCAATATTATCTTGCCTCCCTGATCCAATAGTGGAAGCGATCTTAGCCAAGTTCAGACAACTTAATGCAGTTATTTAAGTACCAACTTATACAATCTGCTCCTCTTAGTATGTCTTCTTCACCACTGGAACCTTAATTGTTGTATATTATGTCTCTTTCTTTATTTTGTATTGTATTTCTGGTTCAAATACTCAGCTCAGACTCCAGTAGCTAAACTTGTGAGACAAATGCGCTGCAGCCTCCAAGATCTGCATCAGCCATAAGCAGCTACAACTACTTGTACCCTCTGTATGTTAAGATACGGCTAATCCTGAAGTTACCACGGTAGTAAATCTGAAATCGTTTTTGAGTCTTATCTGTGGCACCACAGTGTGTTGTTATTTCAGCTGCAGCTGGCTGTCCAGACTTGGAACAGTAATGTCACTTCCACACATATGCTTCCATCCAGCCCTTACGTTGGTAATGTGAAGTTGTTGGGAACATTTGTTTAGTTTTACAGGATTACAGTGGCCACAAATGAAGCAATTCTTTGTATATTCTGGCATTTCATTACTTTATTGGAAAATAAAGTGCCCCTCCTCAGCCCATACACATCTGATTTAAAGCAAGAAATACTGAACTCCACAGTAAAAGCTAATCAGCAAACAACTGCCTGTCATTTACTCTGCCATGAGACAGAGTATTCTAATACCCAATAAATAAGCATTTAGCACTATACCCAGGCCTGTGTTCACTAGGGAAACTGTTCTTTTATAAATTATAAATGAGCTGGTGAGACAAGGCAGAGCAGATCTTTCTCATTATGTCCATGTTCAGGTCTCAGCTGTCTTATAAAACAAGTCACATAATCTTAAAGACAACAGCAGATGAAGCGCTCATGTGGGTTGCAGTATCATGGCATCCAGGAAGGTGCTCTTTGGTCAGGAAGTGCAGTACATCTTGAAAAAACAAAATCCAAAGCAACTCTTATCTGGTGCAAAAGTTAAAAGGCCTTTATTAAATGGCTAGTTCATGATGAACATTAAAGTCAACTAGGGTTGCAAAATTCCGGGAATTTTCAAAAATGGAAACTTTCCATGGGAATTTATGGTAATTAATGGGAATTTATGGGAATAAACTGGAAATTTTCAAAATTGATGGTTGGCTCTTCATAGGGAACTTAAAGCAAAAGGAAAAGAAGAAGAGTACTACACTGAAGCATCCCAGCGTAATGCGATGGGGTGGTGTTGTTATCATGTTTGACAGCCTTCTGGAGGGAAAGGAGTCTCTGCAAGAGATGGCCATATCCCAGTCTGCAGGCATCGACAGCGACATAAAGAAGGTCATCTTGGATGATGTGTTCTGGGAAAGAGTGTCTAGCAGTCAGAAAATCCTCAAACCTATTGCAGCAGCAATAGCGAAGATAGAGGGGGATGGTGCCATCTTGTCAGATGTCCAGTGCCTTTTTGCAGAACTCAAAGAAGAAATCCAGACAGTCCTGCCCACTTCCCTACTACTGAAAGCAGAGGAAACTGCTGTGGTCAAGTCATTGGAAAAGCGGAGGGAGTTCTGCATGAAGCCGGTGCATGCAGCAGCGTACATGCTGGACCCAAAATATGACAAGGGCATACTTTCTGGGGAAGAGATTAACGGTGCCTACGCGGTCATTACAGCCATGGCTGACCACCTGGGTCTCGATAAAGGCAAAGTTCTAGGCAGTTTGGCAAAGTATCGAACAAAGCAAGGCCTTTGGAAAGGGGATGGAATATGGCAGTCATGCCAGCACATATCTGCAGCCACCTGGTGGAAGGGACTACGTGGATCTGAGGCCCTTGCACCTGTAGCTTCCATCATCCTCCAAATCCCACCATCATCAGCCGCCTCCGAGCGCAACTGGTCACTGTTTGGCAACACCCACACAAAGGTTTGCAACAGGCTCACAAATGTGAGAGTGGAAAAGCTGGTTGGCATTCGGGCAAACCTAAGGCTCTTTGAGCCTGACACAGAGCCATCCTCAACAAGGCTGGAAAGTGACACTGAAGAGGAAGACTCAGAGTTGGATGTTGAGGAAGTGGACATGTTGTTGGATGTTGATGAGGCCCAGGAAGAGCCCACTGACTGAGCAAAAATGCAGAGGATTGCTTGAAGGAAGATTTGCATGTTTAATGGGACGTTTTGGAGGGAGAGTGGCTTTTTTCATTTAACATTTTGAATGGGACTTTGTGGAGATTTTTGGTTGGGGGGGGGTGCATTTTTGATTGAGTGGGGTTGGGAGATGGGTAACATTGAACCCAACATTTCTGTTTTTGTTCATCCATGAAACAAGTAATTAAAACGTGTTCTGTTCTACTTACAAATAAATCTGTTGAAATATCTGTTGAAAACATTTTGTATGGTTGTTTTCTTATGACTTCTGTTTATATTTATGCTTGAATATAATATATGCCCAGTTAGTTCCCCTAAATTCCCATTAATTCCCATTAATTCCCATAATTCCCATTATTCTCATGGAAAGTTTCCAATATGGAATATTTCCAAAATTCCCAAACTTAACTTCCCAGGGAAATTTACCGGAAACTTTCCGGAAATTTACCGGAAATTTTCCGCCCCTTTGCAACCCTAAAGTCAACACAGATTTAGAACTTTTTAAGACTTTTTAATGCCCCTCGGGATGAAATTTAATGTTACAATTACCACAATTTCAGGAGGAAAAAAAAAATGAACCTACATCATTTATTCTTGGAAAATACAGCTCTAACATAAAACTGAGAAATCACTGGAGTTCATTGGTGAGTTTTCTTGACAATTTTGTGTTTTTCACTCTGCATGTAGTATTACACTAGCTTTGATTCTCATCTTGCCAAGTTTGAAAAAAAAATGCATGAAATACTCCAAGCCTTGTATGTATTGTTTTTATACTGGTTTCAGGCATGCCATGAAATCTGTGTTACATACGCAATATTTATTGAATTTTCACTTCCCCATCTCGTCCAAGAAAAATTGACAACTATCTAGCACACAGTGAATCCTCGGCTCTGAGCATCCTGGCTTGAAACAAAATATTAGTGCTATGAATATGTATGTAGAGCCGCACACTCATACCGTCATATACCATATACCCTGACTACTTATTTAGGCAATGAATCCTTTAGAAGAAAAATGAGATTCACAGCACCACCTCGCACTGTGGCTGTGTATGTAGGCCTATATTTTTGACAGTTTTTGTAACCAAGTGTATATCAGAGAAGATCAAAGAAAGTAGGGGTTGTGAAAATTAAAGTGGGTTATTTCTTCATCTAAGAAATGATAAAGTAGGCAAGATCAACAAGCACCAACATGCTAGGCATACTAGTACAGTTGTACAAATGCAGATAAGATGTTAGAGTTTGTTTTCACAAACACACACACACACACACACACACACACACACACACACAGGTTTTCCTCCTGTTGCACTGAAAACATGACCCTCAACAGCAAAACAGATAATGAACCATGGCTTGTAAACTGCTTCACCCTGATCACAGTGGAAGCAGAAAGGTAATAGGTTTTAGAGGCGTGTTGCTGGAACTAATTAGTCATGCTGACCAGGAAATGTTGCACAAGGGACATGATTGGAAAACACTCAGTCCTTTTGAAAAAACCCGTCTCAAAGTGCCCTTGAGCAAGGCCTTTACTACCTAAAAGTTCCCCCGGAGATGATGCTCAATAGGATAGCAGTGCTGTGGCTATGCTGGGCAACATGGATATGAATTGTGTGACTGTGTGTGACCCTCCCTGTTTGTAGTTGGTTTTCCTAGTTAAATAAGGATTAAAGGCCTCTATGCATATCTGATTAAACTGTAATCTAATACAGAGAGTGAAGTATCAGAAGACCATTGGAACCAGGGATCAAATAACATGAGAGGGAGTGGGTAGCTTTTAAGACGGTCCCTCATGGATCACACCTAATTAAGGATTCAACATTTCAAATGATATCATTTTAAAAGAGAAGAGCAAATAGAAAAAGTAGACCAACTCTTTTCTGATAGAAGCAGTAGAGCCCTGACAGGATCGTCACTGAAAGAGGGCACTTGTTTCACTGAAGTTACTGATGTTAGGATAAAAAGACCAGGAACTGTTCGTTTCCTATGGGGGGGGGGGGGGGGGGGGTGCAAAAAGAGGGAAGCATGTCAAATATTTTTTAAGCACTGGGGAGGGACTTGTGATTTTTATTTTTATTTTTGGCTCAGGAGCCAAAATAAAAACAGTTGTAATAGTTGTTATGGTTAAATGGTTGTATCATATTTATTTTACCACAGATTTTTGGAGAAAACATGCCTTGGTTTGGACGACATGTTTTCTTCAAAATTTGCCAATATTACACTATTTATCATAGCCAGAAACTGTAAAAACAGAAAGTCTCGTTGGATTTTCACAATTCAGCTGGTCCTTGGACACATCATGTGCAAGGACCTTCAGTCAGAAAAAAGCATGACCAAATCTGAGCGTAAAATTGTGATATTACATCAAAATCACTTTGTTCTATGACTCATTTAAAATTTGACCAATAATACACCATTCGCACTAACTAAGCAGTACGGGTGTGCCATATCATCTCGTTCACAATTATACCGGTTTAATTTTTAATATCATGTAGAACAAATCATATCGTGATACAATATTTCATATTGTTGACACATTGACGTCACACTTTTATCCACAGCATCAACAAGCAAGGCTTAAAGTGAAATTATTCCCGACTCTGCAGTGGTTCCATAAAGAGGAGCAGCTTCAGTAGTGGGGAATAAAACTGTGGTGTTGTGAGGCCTGGGCGTCCTGAATGTGTGCTGTTTACAGCCCCGCACTTCTCAGACTCTTTTGGCAACTTATCGCTCAGAGGGAACTCATTCAGCGTCTCTCCCTCTCCTCTCTCGCCATGCGTACATGGGAGTCGGGTGTCGTCGAGTAATTTTGTCATAAACCTTTGGTAATGTAAACCTACGTAAAGCTTGCCGCTCAACAAAAAACTACATATATGTGAATGTGCAATAGTCATGATAGCATAACAGCCTGTCACAGGTTACATGTTGATGATTAGAGGAGAAATGGCAGAGCATAAAGTCCAGGTGGAAAAAAAAGACAACTCAATCATTTAGGATTTTGTAAAAGAGAAGGAAATCACCTGTTGATTATATAAATAGATCCCAGGGGACATTTTTGTATTTTGGAACTGATCAAATGTGTAATTTGTGGTAGATTTGATTTTGTTGTTCTATCAGTATTGTATACAGAATCTGGATCTCACTCTGAGTTACTGTTATTGTTTACAAACTGAAGAAATTAGAGGTATTGTTTGTTAAGTTTTAACTGAATATTTGAGAGTAATCTGTTATGTTGACATGTAAAACTATACTTATTTTGTTGCAATTCTATTTTCTTAGATTAATAATAAAATACTTTTTTTTTTTACTAATCTGTCATATCATCAAGAATATCAGTATCGAAAAAATACCCTGAAATACTGTGATAATATTTAAGGGCCATATCACCCACCCCTACTATGCAGTATGTACGTCAAGAGTGAAAAACCAAGGCTTTATTAAAATCCAATATTTCGCCATTAACTTTTAACTTTCAAAAAAATCAAAGGGTAAGTTTGAAAAATCTTATAAACAGTTTATGGTGGAGGGAGGGTCGTGCATTTCCCACCTGTCACTGGGGAAGGCTCAAAGAAAAATATCTGTAGCTTCAGAGAGGGTACAAAAACAACTAGAAAACAAAAAAAAGAAATCACACCGCAGCAGCCCCCTCCTCTGATAGGTAAAGAACAGTCTCTAACACAATGAATGGTTTTTAGGCTGACTGAGACACAACTATAGGCAGACTTCATCACAGACTCTCTCATGCACCTCTCGTGTGTGTGAAGAACACCCTAAACCAGACTCTACCTTTACATCGACATATCTCACGTAGGAGTAGGCCTATCTAAGGTTGGCAGTTTAATGTTTTCTTTGTCTGATGGTCTGCATAAATCTATTGAAATCTATGAATTTAAAAACGACTTCATATGGTTTCCTGGTGAATGTGGCACCATCAGATCCATCATCAGATTGTATAAGTTGGTACTTAAATATTACTGAGATGCTGCTGTTATGTGTAACGTTATGTTACACGGATTCAATGCGGCGCTAAATTGCCCTATTTCTGAATGGGCTTCTGCATCCATTTCTCTCACTACGGGAGGATTACCCAACTCCATGCAAGCCATGACTGGCTGGGGAGACGTTATTCCCGTTTCAGCCTATACCCCCCTCACACACACCACCTCCACTCACTCTCACAATACACACATGCGCGCAGTCTAACGTTAGCCGATTTCACTGTCTGACCACTAAACATCAACTACAACTCTATGTAGCGCTATCTAGCTAAATAATGTGAAAGAATTCAAAGCACACAGCACGAGCATGGAGCATGAATGTGCTAAATTAAAGAAAAAGTACCTGTATTTCTGTGGTCGAAGCTGTGGTGGTTGACCACCGTTGGTTGGTGAGATGAGCTTAGCTTTCGCTGTCTCCGTCTGGCGCTTCACCGCTGTTAAATTCCCTCCTCATCACAGCTTAACCCAGTGGACTCAAACACGTCAGGCACAAAGAATTTGAGAATATTTTTCAGTTTCTGTCCAAGCTGAAGAAACCGCGCCAGTACAGTTCGGCTGACCCCAAACAAAAAAAGGCTCCCCCGGGACAACAAGGCTCACAGGCAGCCTTCACTCACTTGCTGTTCTCTTCTGGAAAATAAAGACTACTATCGTCCTCCAAAATGCCTTCCTCTTCGAATCAAAAGTCGGAATACATATGCCTTCCGCTGGAGTCACGGGACGATATTTCCAAATTCAAACTTATCGAGACGCTCGCCTCTGTGTGCAACTCAACGGAGAGCAGAGCACACCTCAGAGCGGAGTGGAGAGTGGAGACTGCCTGGAGCACACAGCGGCGCTATCTCTGTGCTGCCTTCACGTGCTGTCGGAAACGTGGAGAACCGGCAATTCCGACCACTGATAAAATAGGACAATTTAGCAATTTGCAATCATATTTCAGTTGTCAATACCTGTGCTTTGTCTACCCCTGAACTAAAATGGTTAAGATTATGAAAGTCACATAATGAGTAAATTTAACATTGATTCGATAGCCCAGGCAAAGAGCATGTTTTTCCTACTCATGCTGCTGCTGCTACTGCCACATAAAATATTACAAACAAGGGCGACGTTGTAGGGGGACAGTGGGACTGATTACCAAGGGCCCCAATAGAGTTCTCCAGGGATGACGTTTTTCTGTAGGCTGATGTTGGCATTGCATAGTTTCCTCGTCAAAAAGCCTATGGAATTTTTCCACTGGATTTTGGATTGTTGCCGAAAATAAGCTCTGTGGCAAACAAATTACTGTTTACGGTCCTCACACGTTTTGTTCAGTAAAATAATCTTCACATATGATCAATGCTTCCATGATTATTGAAGTCTGAATGCAATCACTATAAGTAAAAAGCTAATGTTAGGCTGTAAACAAAGACACACAACACTACAGACACATGACTCAGTGTCACCACCATAACAGGACTGTAAAGCCGTGTTCGGCACGGCTCAGCGTGGTGACATTCTGTAATCTCATTTAGTCACTTGTTAGCAATTGTCGTTTTAAGACACATAAAAACTTCAAAGTTCACAAATGAGGTATTTACTAGGGAGTGGGAATCACGGGATCCTCGATGCAACATTATCACGATACTTAAGTCACGGTACAATATTATTGTTATTTTAGATGTTTAGATGATATATTGAGTTTAGATGATATATTGAGTATTGCAATTACAAATGTTGCAATATATTGTGATTAATTATCTTTTTTCAACAGCAAATTATAACCTCAATGGAAAACTTTGTCTGTTTTATCTAATGAGATCAAGGTTTCAGTCTGTTCATCTCATTTTAGTCATTTTTATTGTCACAAATTGTATCTAGTGGACAGAAAAAGATACTGATTTCATTATTCTAGTAGGCTAACAGATGTTTTATTTGAATTTGTGATATTCATAATTTCTGTAGCTATTTAAAAAAAGATACTTGGAGTCCATGTATCAATATGATATTGCTTTGCAAAAATATTGCAATACTATGTTGTATCGATTTTTTTCCCCCACCCCTAGTATTTACTGGCATAAATACTGACAGACCTTATTTCAGGCATCTGACCAAAAATCCACTGACTTTGAGACAAGGGAACTGTGAGAGGTGAAATGCTAACTCATTTCCAGGTTTTGGGACTCATTCCTGGCGTACTCTATTCGACGGGGAGCCTCAAAAACCTGAAATGGAAAAATTGTTTTTGTATGCTGTATTTTACTTTTACGTAATTAGTGCCATAACTAAGTTAAACTGGCTAAATAAATTGGTTGAAAGATTGAACTTTGTATAAAAAACAGTGAAAGCTGTCTGAGGCCCCTCCTACCCTGCAAAGGTGCAAAATGGTTTAGTTCACCCCTGCACTAGGATTTGTCCATAGATTTCAATAATACCTAGATACTGAATGCCAAGATGGCGCATATTCACTATACGTGCTCGCTTGGCACGTATGCCCAAAAAGGTTTTTTGCTAATGGGTTTATTTCAGCGCAGACGAAGAGCATGTTTCCTCCACTCATGCTGCTGCTACTGCACCATAAAATATCTTACAAGAATTGGATTTCCAAAATAAACCAACAATCACATTAAACTGTTTTTTGTAACAAGGGTCAGTTTTGCCAAAACCAAAATAAGCAAATGGCTTTGTAGTTCTAAAATATTTAAGCATGGCTGGATTATCAGTCTAATGCTAGCTAATATGCCATGACCATCCACTTATTTACTCTTGAAAAGAATCTTAACTGTAAATTAAATAACCAACACTATAAAAGCGAACATAGCTGTTTCTGTGTTCTTTGTGTAAAACATGACATAAAGCTCTTCTCTCTGGAGTGATGGTCAATAACCAGCCATATACAGCACAGATACACCATAAACCACCTGTGATCATATTTCTAGATATGCAACGACATGTTGCACATGTATGAATGCTAATGACCCAGAGCATTTGGCTGGCAGATCACATAAAATGGCTTAGATGGAGGCACAGCATATGAAGTTGAGAGTTATGGACATGGGAGGTTCCCCTGGAGGCAGCATAGAAGTAGCGAAGTGCAACCCTTTTTTTTACAGGAGGCTAATCCACCACTACTATGACAAGTGAGAAAAGCTGAATTCAACTGTGAGGAAGAGGGAAGGGTAGGGGCATACTTGTTTTCACAAAAAGATAGTAGCCTTTGTGTTAAGATTTTTTTTTTCTTTTTTAAGGATTTTTTATGCTCTTGGCTTTCCTTACAAACATATTGTAAGGCAGAGTCTTTCTTTACAATAAGCCAGTTGTGTTAGTATATAGTGTTATAGAGCAAACTGTTATTTAGTATTACAATATGCAGGTCCTATGAAACAACTTGCATGTATGAAAGATAACATTTTGACTCAATGCTTACATGGGCTGGCAGTGTGGCTGCATCAACACATTATTTAGTTTTCCCCAACAGTTTAGTCTTTGTACTGTGTAGCTTATTCAGCTACACAGTACATGTAACTACATTTTTGTCCCAATATTCACCTCACCAGTGTCACTCACACACCTCTGTTCTGTGTTTTTAGCTAGCAGCACTAAAAAGAAGCTGATCCTGGATCATACTGTTCTTTGAAACAAGCTCTTTATATAAAAGCAGAAATATCTGTCATCTTAAACTGAAACTAGCTATGTCACACACACACACACACACACACACACACACACACACACACACACACACACACACACACAGAAAATGACCTGAGGCATAGAAATAAATCTGCAACAGTGGGGCTAGCAATGACCAAAATCCATATTTTGGAATGCCCAATGACCTGAAACAAGCAATTCATGCAAGAATTTCCAAATGATCAGTGATCTGAAACAGTGCTGTAAGGAGGAACACATTGGAACATTTACATGGGCCTGGTCATCAACTGCATGCATGTAAGATGTGATTTTTAGGGATGTCCTTCAATTATTATACTCTTATTTTGGGGCCAGGTACTGGCAGTATTGTGCTTGTGAAGTGCAGGTAGGTAGGCAGGTTGACAAGTAAATCTACAGTGAGCTTCACAGAGCCACCAAGCAATGGGAGAGCCAGTTTTTCCCATTCACCCCCATTTCAGTCAGCATTGCAGTGTAGTATCAGCCTTTCAACAATACTTAAAATATTCCACATTATGAGTATCATTCAAATTTTTAAATGATGTTCACACTATTTAGACCCCTTTCAACTATTCCTATCACTTTATTCTTACACACAGCATTGCAGTGTAGCATCAGCTTTTCAAGAACCTTGAAATATTCTACATTATGAGTATCATTCAACTTTTCAATTACATTCATACTAATTAAACCTGTTAACACTTTTCCAACCATTCCTACTTCACCTTTTTCTTACACACATCAGCCAGCATTGCAGTGTAGCTTCAGCTATTCAGCATTAAGCATTCACAGCCACAATTTCTTCAGAAATTGCATTCTCTAGTTTGAATTAATATTCCACATTTTTTGGAAGTGTGGTTGTATAAGGGTACTTATGCATAGTCAGTGTACTACATACAATAGATGTCAGCCAGCATACCCCCAGTTTGGAGAAGCAGGCTGGGGTCTGACACGGAAGCTAAGTAGTGTACTGCTGTGGAGGGGTCAACAACAAAACATATTTTAGCCACCTAAAAAAAGTCCCCCCCTAAAAATATAAATATCTGTTTAAGAATATGCTTTATTGTAAGTATTTTCATTGTTTTACTTTAATGTCAGGCAGTGATTTCCAACTGGAAAATGAGGCCATCACATTGCTCTCTTCAATTCCAGACTCACCAAAGTCACACCATAGCACAAACTATTTAACCAACTGAAGCAGCGGTAGACCAGCAGCTCCCATGTTCAGCGAGCTAGAATTACTGTGTTTGTCAATGTAGTCTGGTGGCCATGATGAGAGCATACATGGGAAACTGAAGCCATTAGTGACTTCCTCCTCGAAATTGGCTGTCTAATTGAAAGGTAACATGCTGAAAATATTCTTAATATAACATACACTTAAAATTATATTGATTTTTTTTAAGTGGGCCTTTTTTAGGTGGCTAAAATACGTTTTGTTGCTGACCCCTCCACAGCAGTACATTGCTTAGATCCATGTCAGACTCCAGCCTGCTTGACAAAAGAAAAAGGAGGGAGAGCTTTACCATGCTTACAGGATTATTATTATGCTGCACAATTGAAACTTTTAGTATGTTGGTGTGTGCCAAACTATGAATTTCAATGGAAGACTTTGGAAATTACTCAGGTAGATATTCCAATACAGACTTTACTCGGTAACAAAAGTCAGGCCAAGAGGAGCTATAGTAAACTGAACCAAAGGACTTTATTTTCTATGAGGTGTTGAGGAAATTGCATTTGGAGAAACAGGAAGGGATCTTGAGTTGGGTAGCATTTGACCTGGGATTTGAACTTGCTAGGTTGGATGGGAGATTTAAACTGTGGGTCAGAAGACAGAAAATTTCAGAGCTATCAGGATATATCAATCACATTTGGACTAGAAAAGCAGGACTTCAACGGATACCTGCAAGTTAGGGATTCAAACCTTAAAGATAAATGAACACAACCTCATTACTATATTTTCAAATGCATACATAATGGGAGATACTAAAAAGTCAGTTTCAAGATTGTACAGAAGTATTTAAATTTCAAAGAATCATTCTACAAAGAGAACTACAGTAGTCAACACAAGGAGAAAGAATCGGACATACAAATAACAGAGGACTGGACAGAGATATGTGAGACACAATCAACTACTGCAAACTCAAGGTCCCTGAGGGAGCTTGGTTGGAAAAACCTTGAGCGATTCTTTATCACCAGGCCTACAAAGCTGTGGCTTTTGTTGGAGGCAATGCAGAACCTCACTGGACAATCATTATCATGTTTTCTGGGCTTGCCCAAAAATACATCCATATAGGTAAAAGAATGCAGCTGAGATTCGTAAGAAAATTGGGATGGATTTAGTCCACTCATTTGTTATATTATACTTAAGAAAAATACCCAAAACTGTCCCAAACAAAGATAAATATTTATTGAAGATATCTTTGGCAAGAAGCAGGAAAACCATAACTTGTAAGTTGATCCTCCAACATTAGCCCAGTGGTTGGGGATTATGAACAAAATATACTGTATGGAAAGACTTTTACGACTTGAGATGGAAAAATGTACAAAATATTGGGAGAAATGGATTGTGTATCAACTCTGTTGAGAAAAGTGTGACATTGTATGCCAGGATGTAAGTGAAAAATGTACTGTGATTTGACCTTATAACACCCATGATGACCTCATCTTCTTCGTTTATTAAATAAAAAACGAGTTCAAAGTAGTTTTGTTCTGGGAAAAGAGCCTGCTTCAATAGCTTTCCATTCTGAATTGAATCTATTTCAACTGACATTCAGAATTGGCAGGTGCTGCTTCTATCTAGTGAACATGGTTGAGTGTTTTGATGATGTCCATCTATTCTTGTGCCACTAGGCATTAACTCTAATCACCAACATGAGGAATTTCACAGAGGCTTACTGTGCCACTAGATAATAAAACCTTCACTCTGTGCTCATTCTAATACACTTCTTCTTCAGCAGCAAGGTTTTCATTTACATAGCAGACATTCTTTTTAGATATTGAGAAGGCGCATTCATCACATAATCCCATGCCACCATATCATTCCTGTGGAATCTATTCGACTGCTAGTTTCACTTCCTGTTTCACATGAAGAATGAATCATTGGCAGCAGTTTTAGCTGTCTGCACACTGCATAAAAGCAATAGATTTGGAACAGAAGTGACACGCTTCTGCTTTATTTCTGAGGCAAAATTGCTTTGCTTAGACTCCTCTCATATGACAGATGTAATAATAGCAGATGATCACTTGGTCCAAATGTCTGAGCCCTTCTGTGCTCATGATTTGTAATCTTTGCAATAAAAAAAGAAACAATGGCCTTTACCAACAGAAAACTAGTTCAGAGACATGTGATCTAAAGCTGCCCTCTAGTGACACACAGAGAGGATAACACTGAGGACACAGTGGTGACAACAGTGTGCAGGCCTTCCGACCATTTTTGAATTCATGATGAAAATAAATCGATTTATTCTGTTTTTACGGTACTTTGAATGTAAATAAAGTGCAAATATGGACAAA
This sequence comes from Epinephelus moara, assembly GCF_006386435.1. NCBI lineage: Eukaryota > Metazoa > Chordata > Actinopteri > Perciformes > Serranidae > Epinephelus > Epinephelus moara. Next base: position 38,190,663 of record NC_065508.1, on the reverse strand, counting down.
AAAGCATCAGTGTAGGGCTGGTTTTATTTAAAAAATAAATAAAAAGACTCCCCAAAGAGGTCAGGACTAGTCCTTAAAGGGATAATTCAGGTTTTTTAAAAGTGGGGTTGCATGGTTTACTTATCCATAGTCAGTGTATTACATACAGCAGATGTCAGTCGGCACACCCCCAGTTTTGAGACGCAGGCTGGAGTCCAACATGGAAGCTAAGCAATCTACTGCTGTGGAGGGGTCAGCAACAAAACATATCTTAGCCACCTAAAAAAATTACTATCACTTCAAGTGTAGCTATATTAAGAATATTTTTACTGCTTCACCTTAATGTCAGACTGTGACTTCCAGTGGGGAACTGAAGACGTTATATCGCTCTTTTCAAAGCCAGACTCCATTGAGAAAAAGTGATTCAACATTGTTGAACACAGGAGCTGCTGGTCTACCACTGCCCTCAAGAGTTATTGTGTTTGTGTTATTGTGTGACTTTGGCATTTAAAAGAGTTTGGATTCACCCAAGTCACAAAGTAACATAAACTACTGAACCGCTCGCAGCAGCAGCCGAGCAGCATCAGTGTTTATTGACTAATATTACTGTTTTTGTCAATGGAGTCTGATGGCTTTACATTGACTTTTTTAGGTGGCTAAAATGTGTTTTGTTGCTAACCCCCATCCATAGCAGTACACTGAATAGCTTCTGTGACGGAGTCCTGTCTGCTTCTCAAAACTGGGTGCGTGCTGACTGACATCTACTGTACGTAATACACTGACTATAGATAAGTAACCCATACAAGCCAACCCAAAAATTAATTTATCATGTATCATCATAACAAGACTGTAAAGCCATGTTCATCTTGGCTCCGTGTGAGTTCTGTAGCCTCATTTAGCCATTTGTTGGCATACACCTTTTTTCAAGACACATAAACCATACATCCCCACATTAAAAAATAGCAACTATCCCTTTAATTTTCTGAAATCCCAGAAATACTCCTGCGTACACCTGACCTGCGGAGCTACTGCGACTGGATTTGCCTTTTGACAAAGACAAGTGAGAACAGCAAACATCTAAAGGTTGAAAACAGGAAATCCATTTATTATACATACCAATAAATATTATTGTTTATTAACTGGCCCTGGCTCTGTCATTTTGCAAAAGTGGCCCCTGGGCAAAGCAAATTGAGCATCCATGCTGTATGGTCATCAATGTGGCATTTACTGAAGACAATTATGATGCATTTAAATTCCCAGTTCCCTATCAGGACTAAACATGCAGCGATCAAACAGCTCTATATGAATGCATCTGAAGCCTCAGGTCCTGTACAAGTCTGATCCATTCTAGAAAAAAATCTGACTGTCTAATATTTATCACTTTGAGCTTTTTGGGAAGAAAATATACAAAACAACAACCATAATGTAAGTGCATCAGTGTTATATTAGTGACAGAGAAGTGAGCTGGGGGTACAGTCATCCTATGTCTCAGTTACAGTACGTGTGAATTTCTTACACCAGCGACTGATAAAATAAATGTGTTAATCAGAAAGAGACAACAGTCACAGACCCAGGATGAGAATGTTCTACAATGAACACAGAGAACATTGATTTTTCAGTGACTCCCTTTTAATTCAAAATAAAACAGGAATATAAAATGATTCAAATCACCATTTATAGACAGGGAGATAAAAGATGACATGAAAATAAACAAAAGAGGAGGACTGCATTTACATTGTGCATTTACACTGTACATTTCACAATTCTTCCCTATTTCAATCTCAGCTTTACTCTCTATAACAAACTGGGTTAGTTTAGCTACTGTATGTGTGTGTACCAGCGCTGGCAACAATTCAAATCACAGCCACATGAAAGAGTAACAAAAAAGAAACACATGTTGTATAATCCAAACTTGCTTTGGGTTTCTTCAATGGTACTTAATTCTTCAAGAGTTTTTTAAGTGTTTTTCGAGCAAAAACAAAGGACACCGACTCCAGCAGGTAAATAATGCAGAATACATTCTGTGCAACTTCAATTTTATTTTATTTCAGAATTTTCTTGTGGGACTGAAGAATGAATAGTTAAAAACCTTCCTTTTATGCATGCCATGGATCATGAAGGTGAATGGCTAAATATTTGCCTCATGGCTACTGTCCATTGACTCTGTATGCAATCATATATCTCTAAAATTAGTTCATGGCATTCCATCTGAACAGGCAATAAACAGTGTGCCATATTTTCACACCTTCACTTTATTCTGAACTTTAAAAGACCTACAGAAAAGTTAAATGTATAGTGTCACATGTTAACCTGTCATAATATCATGCATAAGTGAAGCCAACATATTGCAATGCTAAGGTCCTTCGACAGCCACAGAGCTGCCTCCCATCCCTAATTCAGTGACCGTGGTAACAAGTGTTCATTTTAGAGCTCTTGATTCAAATAAGAGCAGCAGGAATGCTCAGTAAACAGAAAGCACCATTCATTATGTTCATACTACCAACTGTGCTACAGAAAACTGATTGAGTCTTTGACATATTAAACTTGACTTCAGGGTTGAGTTGAGAAATTAGGAAGGGAGAGTGTTGTAATTGTTTGCAAGGGGAATAGAGGATCTAACACAAAAAATAAAAAACCTGGAGAGGGTCTTTTGTTTTTTTAAAGTTAGACTTAAAGGTCTAGTGTGTAGGATTTAGTGGCATCTGGTGATATGGTTGCAAAACTGACACTTCTCCCATGTGCCAACCGTGTAGGAGAACTACGGTAGTCAACACAAAAAGCAGTGACCTCATCTAAAGCCAGTGTTTAATTTGTCTGTCCAGGGGTCCGTTTCAGAAAGGAGGTTCAACAAACTCTGAGCCTAACCCTGAACTCTGAGTTGCGTAACTCTGAGATGGGAAACTCTGGGTTACGGGTTTCAGAACAGGTAATTTCAATCGGTTCAATCAACACAGAGTTTGTTCACTCTGAGATAAGCACGTGCACCACGACTTTAAAAAGCTGTCATCAATGGAGCCCCAATACCACGATTCACCATGGCAACAAACGACAAGAAAAAGTCTGCATTTTTTTACTCCTCTGGAGTTGGATATTTTAATGCGCTCATACAGCGAATTTGAAGCTGTTTTCAGGAAGAAGAGTAACATGGCTGCAGCAGCAAAGGAACAGGAGTCGGCGTGGGAGAAAATTACTGCTCGAGTCAATGCGTAAGTTTAAATTTCTTTTATACATTTATGCAATCACAATAATATTAGGCTACAGATGCAAACAGGTGGAATGATGCTAAAGCTAAAATTTAGTTCACTTAGATGCAATCCCACCGGCGAAAAAAGAACATGGAAGCAGCTCAAGATGAAATATAAAAACATCGTTCAAACAGGTAAGACTTCAGCATAATAGTGCTGCTTACCATGTTCCAGTATGTTGCTGATTTTAAGACACGATACATCCGTGAGTCATGTACCGACCCAGGCCACTTGGCCTCCACATTAGTAATAATGTGGGCTGCATCACATATGATCTTGACAGTGCAGAGAATGACAGATGTTAGTTGCTAGTCTACATTTCTCATTTCTAATCAAATCAAATGTCTTTACACTTAAGACACATCACCTAAAAAGTAACTTGTTTTTAGACAATTTTCACTTGTTTCAAGCACATTTTCAATTGAAATAAGTAGAAATAACAAACTTGCTCCACTGACAGATTTTTCTAATTATTTTTCAAGTGAAAATGAGCTTGAAACAAGTGAAAATTGTCTAAAAACAAGTTACTCTTAGGTGTGATTTGTTTTGACTAGAAATGAGACATTTTGACTTGAAATAAGACAAATATTCTTGGTATGATTTTGAGTTTGTGCAGTGTGATGCAGTCTGACATTTTGAGACAGTCAATCTACCTGCACATTAATGCTGTGAATGGACTTCATATTCACATAGTCTCCTTCATTTTGTGAAGGAGCAATGATGGGAATGTGGGTTCCATCAATGCACCCTATCACACCGGGAAATCCTAAAAGAAATTAAAATGACTAATCCCAGTCTGAGGTTGCAGCACCATGTCATTAACTGAATATGATTTATAATCATAAATTTTAACTGATTTCTACATCATTCACCTGCAATCCTGTGGAACTCCTCCTTGATGACCCTCACAGGTTTATGTCCAGGGAACACAACAAAAGAGTTTAATAGACGTTTCAGAGCTAGGGACACTTTTCTCACGGCTCTGCAGACAGTGGCCTTACTGATATTTTCAGCATGTCCAATATTATACAGAAAACTCCTGTTTGCAAAAAACAACGAAGAGCAACACAAAGAATCTGGGTAGATGAAAGTGCACGTCCACGGTTGGTGACGTTGGTTATGTCACGACGGATGAGGTTATGGATATAAATGATGGACTATGATGTGAAACGGTACCGTTCAAAAAGAAAATGTTCTGGAAATGATAATACGTCAATTCTGGGCCTGTGAATAATCTCCCGCAAATGCGTAACTCCCTCCTCAGTAACACTGCCTCTTCGTCCACAGGGTCCTCCAAGAACGGACATGCCATGGTCAAAAAAAGTATATTTAGAACTAGAACACACTTTAGGATCCAACTTTACCTTGAGGACAGATGATCAAACTCGAACGAATGAATGAATGACTCACACTACGTGTGTGGCGTAAGACGGAGGAGACAGCTAGAAACTCAAGGTTCACTGAAGAAAACCTGTTTCCGACCAGGTTAGGTTCACAGAGTCAGTTGTCATAGTAACTGACACCGAGCTTCAGTTACCTCCCTTTCTGAAATGGAAAACCCAGAGTTTCCCTCATTTCAGGGTTAACAGACTCAGAGTTTTTACTAAACCTGCTTTGTGAAACGGACCCCTGGGCTATTGTAGAACAACATGGCCGACTCTGTGGAAGAGAACTTGAATAGGGATAGAGTGCTCAAGGCATGTTGTTTTTCTGTAGGCAGACGTGGAAGTTAGCTTTGCCGTGGTTCCTTCGTCAAAAAGCTTATAAGATCATTGGATTTTAGATTATTGCAGAAAATAAGCTCTGTGGCAAACAAACATTTATGATACTTACATGTTTTGCTCAGTAAGATAATCTTCACAAATTAATACCACTATGATTACTGAAGCCTAAATGGCCAGAATCACCAGAAGTAAAAAAAAAAAAAACACAACAACACTTTTTTAAGACACATAGAAGCTTCAAAATTCACTGTGGGGGTGTTTACTGATGTATTTTATGTAGCAGAACAAAACAAGTTTCTTAAGCTTGTGTTAACCACAGACCTTATTTCAGGCATCTAACCAAAAACCCATTCAAAAAGAAAAACCACTGATTTTGAGATGAGGGAACTGTGAGTGGTAAAATGCATTTTAGGTTTTTGGACTCATTTTTGGGGCACACTATAACTGCAGCTGGAGCAGCTACGTGACCCACTGTCTAGCTACATGACTCACCAACCATACCTACACATCAGTCCACAATCAGCCCCTTTAGCTCCTTGGCCCGGAGGTGGAAGGCCCACAAAACTACAAAGTTACCAATTAGCTAGATACGAAGTATTATGATAAAGAGAGGTGGTTAAGGGTAATGGGAGGGGTTACATCTCATTACTTACAAGGTGAATCATGTCTTCATGTATTATGAATTACAAAGTGGATTATTGCTACATTTGGTCTCAGCTAAACCAATGTCTCAGAGAAACCAAGCCCCCAGAAAGTGCACCAGGCTTTGAAGCCAATTTTCGTAGTGGCTAAACAGTGAAATTACAACTTCTGATCCGGTCACATTATGCCATTGGACCAAAAAAAAAGATTTTTCCCATAGACTAAGATTGGGAAAGAAACGTATTTAAATCGCTGGAATAATATTTTTTGAGCATCACAAACCCTGCAAAATGATTCGTTTTACTATCAGGATTTGATCCATTCATTCTGATAACATTTTGAAAGTCTAAAAGAGCCGCAAAATTAAATAATTTTTATCCCAATTCAAGTTAGGGCAGCAATAAAGGGGAAGCAGCTGGCTCAGCTGACGGAAGTCTCGAGTACACCTGCTCGATGGACCCAATAATGTGGAAGCAGTGCAGATCATCTAGGTACTTATATGCAACAGTTAAACAATTGTGGCTTCATGTGCCACTGAGCAACTTTCATAGGAATGAACAGAGTCTGGCTTCCAATGCTGTGTCCTGGTCTCTTAATACATCCATGAAGAGGACCCCCTCCATCTGTAGGTATTAACAGCTCACTCTATGGTAGCGAACACAATGATTCTTATTTTTAGGAGACTATACACTTACGACAACATAGTTATGAATATTATGTATAATTTCTGCCAATAGATGCCCCTAAATCCTGCACACTGGACTTTTGAGGTTCATCCCCCCTCTCCATACAGATAATTTTGGTAAAAGCCCTTAACGCCAATTAGGTGTAGAAGAAACTGCGGAGTGACTTACAGTGATTTCTGCTATAATCAATAACATGCAAAGTAAGAATCTCTAAGGAATCACACCTTGAGTCAGGCTACATAAATCCAATAAACTTGTCTTGTTGGCTCATATCAACATGTTAGATTGGCAGATTCTATATTTTAGCAGTTACCTGAACAGAAGTCTGGTGACAGTGGACATGTTGCTTTAGCAAAAATGCATACTAAAATGGACCTTACTGCAAGTATGAAATATAAAAATATCTAAAAAAAAAAAATGTATATGATACACAGTGATAGATTTTGTGAAGTTGCACGGCGTAAGCTTGTCAAGCAAAAAGCTGCAGGCCAGGATAATTGCAGGACGACAGGCTGGGGTTCAGTTTCAGTGCTTCACACTTTAAACTCACTAATGTGTGCTTTTTAAGATATATTTTAGAAAAAGTATCAGAATAAAAAGGAGTAATGGCACAGAAACTCAATCATCTACTCCCCTTGACTGGAGGCAACCAAAAAAGATGATGATGGTTATTTAGAAAATATACTGAGTTTGGGACTCTTCAGTTCTGAATTTTAATTTAAATGCTCAATATGAGAGAATAACAGTTCTTATACATTCATAGTTTTCAGTATAAACCATATTGACACTAAAGTCACTTTTAATTTCATGAAAAGTGACTGTAGTGGATGAAGTGATGAGCACAGTCTAAATGGAAAGAAAGTGCGCAGCAGTACACTGTGGCAACTGTACTCGAGTATTTCACCGAAACATTTTGGCAATAATCCTTTAGGCACAAAGCTAACTAACCACACAGGGCAGTAAGTCCCGGCAGCCTGTCAAGAGGCAGGACTCATAAGCATCTATGGCCTTGTTCAGATTACCACTCCAAATCAGATTTTTAGCATATCCAGATTGTATCTAGCTTGATTTTCTGACAGTCTGGACAGCCAAAAAACATGTAAGATCCGATTTTTCCAAATCTGATTCAAACCACATACGGAGGTAGTTTCAAATGCGATTCCGATTGGATTTTTACAGATCCGTTTCAATCTGAACGTCTCGGTCGCTCAAATAGGATTTCCAAGTGTCTTCTGTGTCACTTGCAGTGCGACACGAATAACAACAACAACGACGTAGATCTGGGGAGACGCTCGTTGCCTAGCGATGCCTGTGGAGTTACAAGTGGAAGAGTCAAGCCACGGGTTTAAAGCATGGAGGAAAACAACAAACCGTGGACGGACGAGGAGATAAAGTGCCTGATAGCTATCTGGGGAGATTCGTCAGTTCAGAAAAATTAGAAGGTACATACAGAAATAAAGCCATATACCAGGACACGAGTATCTTGACAAAATTCTTCATGACAAGCCCAGTGTGGATCCTAAATTTTTTCTGGACAGCACGGCAGAGGAGGACCGCAACATTCAGGAAAGCAACGGTCAGGAAGATGAGGAAGAAAGACTGGATACTTCTGGGAATGGTAAGTTCATAATAGTAACATGACTTTTCTTAACAGATTTAAAAAAAAAAAAAAAAAACTTGCAATGTTGAGCAGTAAAAGTAAAAACCCAACAGAATTGCTGTCATGATGTAGGTCTATAATGCTATGATGGAAAAAAGAGAGCTGGACTGGAGTTTTGATTTCACTCATTGATGACTCCACTAATCGCTTCACTAGTTTGCGCCACAGGCCCACCTAACCATTTGGGACAGAAACGCGCACAGTTTGCTGTTGCCATTGTTTGTTTTTCCTAGGAGTAACCTGTTACCATGGAAATCAATGTGGATAAGACTACGTCAATATGGCCACATGCAGATCGGATCTGATCACTTGCAATATGTAATGCGAACGGTCAGTCAGTAAGATCGGATTCTGATCAGATTTGCAAAAAAATCGGATTTGGGCTGCAGTCTGAACAAGGTTTATGTCAACTTTGTCCCCATACACAGGTGTAATACTGTCCATATTAGATTTGAAGTGATCCCTGGGGACAGTGGAGTCTGATTTTCACTCTACTCCTGAACCCTGGCATGAATCCAGTTTATAAACAGCACTGAGAGCAGAAAAAAGCAGAATGAGATCATAGTGCAAATAAGAGAGAAGGGCTTCAAAATATCAGAGACTGTTACATATATGATGGAAGGAAAATCCCAGAGCGCTCACAAGTGCCACATTTGTTTTAGCAGCAGTGGCCACACCTGACACCGAGCCACAAGCAACCAACCAATGCATCAAACATGTAAAATGCTGGTTCAAAATGGAATTTTGTTCAAAAATAAATACTCTAGTCACACCTATTTCTGATGAGAGCCTTGGAATGTATGAAAATATTTTATACAAATATGTAAATGGATTTTTAAGTCTTATAATTCTGTTTTTTTAGAGTCATTACTCATTTTTTTAAATGAAGAAGAGGCAAAAAAAGTAATTTTATGAATTAAAACCAAAAGGAGGGGCTGTTTCTCAGCAGAGGGCCTGGCAGCGAAATCATCTTCATACTTTCATGTCACAATGACACATTTCTTTGAGGAGACATACAGAAATGTACTGTAAGATCCACTGTTTACCCACGTTTTAAAAAACCTACTGTATGACTATAGTATCTGCACAGTGCAATCTTCCAGCCATGTAAATAGTTTGAACAAAAGGTTGTTAGAAATACACCTGTGGTGGCTCTCATATTGTACATTCATACACACACGTAAATTCAAGATATTAGTCGAACAGTATTTATAAATGATATTTAAGTGCATCTAATGGGTGGTGTTGCCAAACTGAACTGTCTAATAAATGCCAAAATAATTTAATCAAGCACTTAAAGTCAATTTTATGCAGTTTCTTTGTGACACAGAAATTAGCTGACACTCTCTAATGTCTTAATGTGGTAAACTCCACCCAGCTGGTACTTCAAGGTGGTTAAAACAGAACAGAATTACTTGCAACTAGAGTCTGAGTCTGACTTTTGTTCCCTTCACACACACACTGTCATAATTCAAAGTCTCTGTTGCGCACACGCACACACACACACACACACACACACACACACACACACACACACACACACACACACACACACGCCCTGAAAAACACTGCAGCACATGATCTCGATGCTAACATATGTTCACATTCAGAATTTGCTGACATTTTCTGCACTGTGTTTGCTCACACACTCACTACATGGGAGTTGAAGTGCGTGCTGGGCTTTAGCTGTCATCTTCTTCATTGCTCTGGGTCTGTGTCCTTTCTGGATGGGCGGAGCCTTCGAAGCGCTGGGAGGCGATGACCGCTTGGTGAGACATACTTTTCCTCACTATGTCACCTTTCCTCCACAGGGTGATCTCCTGCAACCACACAAGACTGATGATATACAAGAGGGTACAGGGGATTGCACAAGTTTTCTCACACAAATATCAAACTTTCTGATGTCTGAACAACAAGAGCTGCTGAATGAAAACAATTCCTAGGTTTGTGGTTTTGTTTAAGCAAGTGCATGTTCATGTAAGATTGCACTATAGAAAATCCTCTACAGTACATGGCTAATAATGAGGTACCATACATCCCGCCAAACGTCTGTCTGCTCAACTCGCTAAATAGGATCTGGAACTGACTATTATTTTCACTATTGATTAATCTACTAATTATTTTCTCAAATATTTGTTTAGTCTACTAAATGTAATAAAATTGTGTAAAAAAAAAAATTCTTATCACAATATCTCAGAGCCCAAGGTGACATCTCCAGATGTCTTGTGTTGTCCAAGAATAATAATAATAATAATAATAATAATAATAATAAATGGTTTATTAATCCCTGAGGGCAAATTCATTTTTTTTTAAACCTGTTGTCATATACACACAGGCCACATACATGCACAAACAGGACCTATACATGCATTAAATGGAGAGATGTCAGAGTGAGGGGGCTGCCTTGGACAGGCGCCCCAAGCATGACAGCAGATAATGCCTCAGATAGGCTGTGGATGTTGCGGCAAAAAAGCTACCAATTCTAAAACATGGATGCTTCACACACATCTTCCCCCCTGGCAGGAATCTTTGAGTTATGACCAAACATAAACATATGATGAGTGGTGTGAGGTCACAGTGACCTTTGACCATCAAATTCTCAGTTCATCAGGTTGTTTTTTTGTTTTTTTGACTCCCTGACGAAGGCTATATGCCGAAACGCGTCAGAGTTTGGTTTTTAATGTCACTGTGACAATGCCATGTGAATAAAGGCATTTTATAGATTTAAAGAGAGTGCCTTGGACTTTTCTATGTTTTTTGTATACTAATCAGTTCATCGTTGAGTCCAAGTGGACGTAAGAGCCAAATTTGAAAAAGAAAAAAAAAGAAAAGAAAATGTATATATCCTCAAGGGATTCTTAAGATATTGCGTTCACAAAAAGGGTATGTATGCATGTACTGACAGATGGACAGGCAACCTAGCTGTAGCTGGCTAGGAGGCATAAAAAAGTAGCAAATCCTATGTGGAAAGCTGGTATCAGAGCAGGTTTAGCATTTATACTTGAAAATTTTCAGAAATGATTGATGATCCAAATAATTGTTAATTAATTTTCTGTCAGTTGACTAATGGCTTAAATTACTTGTTGTGGCTCTAGTTTGAACTGTTCTGGGGCTGGCAATCAATACATCACAACAAAAAGATGAAAATATTATTAATATTAGTAATTTTAATTAAAAATAGTATATTCAGGTAACAGATTAAAGGGGTTCTACAGTGACTTCGTCCGTTGGGGGGTTAATAAAAGAACTACTGGAGTTGAAGCAGCAGAGGCAGAGATTTAGGTCTCTGCTGGATCCTACATTTCCTATTAAACAGCTCAATAGTGTCTTTTAGATCCTTCCTGGCTCCTAAATGTCATTTCTTCCAAACACAACACCTCCAGTTTGGAGTGCAGGCTTAAATCTCAAGCCCATGCTGCAACCTTGTTGATATCATCAGGGTTAATTTTTTTCCCAAACTTTGGAGAGCTCCCTCCAGAGCCACAGGAAACTTTATACAACTGCTTTCTCCCTCTGCTTCTCCTCTCCTTGTGACAAGTAAACTAAACATCACTTTAGGGCAACACAATTCTTGGTAAAATATGAATTACGATTTTTCTCCTTAAGAATTCGATCATGATTCTCTCACATGATTTTTATTTTTTTAACAAAAACATTTATTGCACTGTATGACATATCAAGGTGCCAGACTTACATATAATGTATATCAAAGTGCTAGACATAAACTCAAAAGCCTCTTGTAACAAAATGGCAGAGGAAACACTTGGGGATTGTTCCTCAGCAAATAAGTCAACACGTAAATGAAGCATAATGGAATGCATAGGGAAGAAGGAGCGAGTGAATATTGTCATTTAGAAATTGCATAGACGTATGAATCGAGATAGCAATTTTTTTGATTAATCATGCAGCCCTACTTCATGTATAAATCAGTAGAATGGCCCTTCACTATTTAGATGTGTCTGTTGCACCCTTACGTTTTTAGTTGAATGAGAAGAGTGACAAAGCATTGACAGTCACTATGACTAAGCACAGAATAAAACTCCACACCAGTGACAGAAGAAGCACAGATAACTTCCAAGCCCATATGAAGCCACAGTGCAGTGTGTGTACCTGCTGTTTGAAATAGCGTCTTTCCTCCTCATCAATGAGGACCAGGTTGAGGTAGTACCGCACCGAGAACTTCTTGTTAATATCCCTCATGGTGGGCGTCATCTCATAGCCTGCTAAGAACAGCCTGATGGGAATGGACTCTCCTGCAGCACAACAAGTCAGAAGCCGATATATTGTCTGAGAAATGACCTCACAATAAAAACACAGTTCATTACTCACTGAAGACAGTAAAAAGCCTCATCATTACCTCTGACTGGTGCACCATCCATGATTTCATATTTTGCTATGGTGTCGTTCTCGTGGTAGACGTTAGGCCCTGTGCCGGTCGTCTCTCGCTTAATGATGTCAATCTCCATATGTTTTATCTTGATCCTCACCAGCAGAAAGTAAATCTTCCCTACAATCACATCTTTGAGGTGATACCTGCAAGCAAACAGGAAAATCTTTACACACCAAACACTTGTTTCCCCATTCTCTCTTTCTGTTCTGAAGAAAAAAGGTAACATTAACAAGTACAGTGCTAACAGAAAGAAAGAACTCCTAAATTCAGAGTAATGTTAATGGATTATTGTGCAAAGAAAAGCCTACTTGGACTTGTTGTACTCAAACTCTATGTGCAGACAGTCCTCGATCCCCACTTCCATCTTGATGGAGGAGTTGAGCTCAGGGTAGGTGCTGAGTGTGTGCACCACAATGTCCAGCTCTTTGCTGATGTCATTCAGTCTCCGGCTTACAGTTGCCCTCAGGAAGTAGCTGGATGAAAAAACAAAAAACAAAATGTGGCTACGAAACACGAGTACAAGACAGTAACCATATAACCAGTGAGTGGCCCTATTAGCTTGTGCTGCTCAATACACAACTAACAGAAGTCGCTCGATGGATGAAAAATGAAAGAGAAACTTGACAATTTAGCAAAGTTTTGTCAGTAGCCACATGAGGACATGTCAGACTCAGCTCATCAGTCTGACCTGGACTTAGTCAGGGTTACTGCTAAGCATTACATACAGTCAGCTGTGCACGTCTACATTGAAAACAATGAATTTGAGGGCGCAAAAAATGCAGCATGTGTATGGTCCCTAAATGTTACATTTTAGCATGTTACACACTAACTTTACCACTAGTACTGTATGTTGACATGCTAACAATAACAAAAGGGTGTTGACATGCATAGAGATACCATGACGACAAGTATTAGGTAAATCCTGCATGTATGTATTGTCATGATCTGAAGTGTTGGACAAGTTAAAGAACATCTGCTGCTGTTTCCTCACCTTACGCCACTGTGTCAGTGACATGGAACATGCCATAAGCTGATTGTTGGGATACATCAAACCAAAAATTCAGGAGCTTTATCTCTGTTAGACTTAATTAAGATTCAAGCTAATGGTAACCCCTTTGCCTGTCAACATGAATGTTGTAGTAAACTATTATGTATGATACAAATAATTCATGCACACCACGCACAGTGCACACAACACAGCTTACCGTAATTTGACATTCTGACCAGTGTAAGACTCGTAGGGTTTCTCCACGTGTGTGAACTCAAAGTCAAATGTCTGCGACTGTGTGAGCTCCCCTGGCCGTGCCAGGTCTTTCACAAGGGACACAAACTCATGGTGGTTTCCTCTGTCATAGTACAGCTCTAGAAAAGACACATTAACAGCATCAGGCAGCTTCAGTGGAGTAGTTTTATACATCATAATAAAGAGTTTTTACAAGCATTTCTTTAAATGCTGATGGCTGAAAACTGTCAAGATTTGATCTGATAACAGAAGACAACAGTAACAGATTTCTGTTTACTATTTTTGAAGTCAAATCCATTTAAACTGTTTTACCTGAAGTGCAAGCTAGTCTAATAACCTACTGACTGGGCCATCACAGTTCATTTACTGCAGCTGTAAACAATCTGATGTGAGGCGGCATTTGTGCCTTTGTTATTACCTCAGTTTCTTTTAAAAAAGGCCATTGTAAGGCTACCATTTTGCCCTTCTACTCCTGATCCAAAGTACTTCTGCTTCTTCTTTATTTGGAGACAGATGGTGGTGAACAGAAAAAGGGAAAAGGGAGGAGTACAGCAGTGATGAAAAATGTCCAGATGCATTTATGCTCTAAGGGTCTAGAAAGGAAAAAGTAAGAGGAACTCCTTACTGTTGCTGCAAACTCAGCTAACGAGGCAGACTGCATTTTCATAAATCACAAAAGGAATTCAAATATAACAGTATGTACCTTTAAAATGTACAAATGGTCAAATGCTTCCTGAGGATGGTTTTACACAGTGTAACCTTTGTGCAATTGAAGATTTCAAATGCTTTACTTCAACACTACTAAAAGTTCAGCATGTAAGGCCGCCCTAATGCTTTAAGGACACATCCTGAATTTGCTGTATAGTCCTAGGATAGAAGTACCAAGTAATAGGTACAGCGATTAAATAAAGGTACTTTATTACATTCCCCCCCTATTGAATTCAACTTCAGATAATGACTGATCTTGAATATTAAACATGATGATACAAACCAAATTAATTTTTGCTGCATGATTCTCACAAAAACAAAGACAAAGGGACTGTTCTTTACTTATCAGAGGAGGGGTTGGTTGGGGTGTGACTTTGTTTTGTTTTTTGTTTTTTGAACTCTCACCAAAGCTGCAAATATTTTTCTTTGAGCCTCCCTGGTAGAAAATGCATGAACATCCCTCCACCATAAATTAGTTACTTCGATTTTTAAAACTTACCCTTTGATTTCTGAAAGAAGTTAAAAGCTAAAAGATCAGGAAGAATGAATCCTGTAGTTAAAAAAAGCTTCGGTTTTGCACTGTTGTTGTGCATGCTGGTTAGCTGGTGCAAACTGGTTATTTCTGGCCAAATTCTAAATTAGACTAAAATTAAGTGATTTTGATGAAATATTACTATTTTAAGATCAAAGTTGGTAATGAGGTTTTTTTTTGGACTGAAGTCTTCTTCACACCTGATGTGTCCAAGGGCCGCCAGAAATGAGAAAATCCAACAATAATTTCTGTTTTTACAGTTTCTGGCTGTGATAAATTGTGTAATTTTGGCAATCTTTGAAGGAAACATTTAGAAATGCGGTCAAATGAATACAAAACACAACCATTTAAATTTGTATACCCATCCTCTAAGCCAAAATAAAAACATAAGTCCTACCCAAGTGCTTAAAAAAATATTTGACGTCTCCCCCTTTTTGCTCCACCTCCTCCCCCCGATAAATGAACGCTCTCTAATAGCACAGCAGCAGCATTTACTTGCAATCTGCTACTAACTGCATTATATGTAACGTTAGCACAGGACTGCTGTCCGTCACACTTTCACAACTTGATGTTTTCAAAACAAGGGTCAAAGGTCAATGAGACAGCTAGCCAATGGCTGCTGTGTCAGCTGACGTTAGCTTGCGCCCACATCTGTCACGGGACCTGACACTTCAAACTGACACTTGTTACGACAGTGGGCCAGCGTCATGTCTAAGTTGCTGAAACGTTACTTATGAGGAAACATGTAATAAAGTACACAATGTGAGTGTTCGATATTGTAGTGAGCATCTGTAGCTAACGTTAGCTCCACAACATCTCCTCCGACACTTTGGCTACTTCTGTCAGCGGGCTGTGTGTGAAACGCAGGCCGCCAGCCGCTCACCTATCTGGCCGATAAACTCAATCTTGATGCCGTTGTGCTCCAGCCTCTTTCCCGGGTACTTGAGCGTAACGTTGACTTTCCCCGATACCGTTTCCCCGTCGTAGAAGAGAAAATATTTGTCCTTCCTGCCGTCTTCGCTTTTATGCTCAGCTTTCTTTCTCGTTTCGGCGTCATTCAGAACTATATCGATGTCCGCACTTTGACCAAAACCAAAGAAGCTCATGGCTGCTTGTCAGTCAAGCTGTCACCGGATCCTGCTAAGAGAGACACCCCCTGTTGTAGAAAACAGCACTCCGGAGTCTCGTCTCGTTTCGCTGAGATATGTCCAGCAGAAACTGCTTCCCAGATTATTGAATATTTCGAGTTACAACCGTCTGAGTGCGCATGCGTGAAGAGTCACGTGAAGGAGAGCTCTATATATCAAACGAGATTCTTTCTCTATTCTTTTTTAACTTTTGATACAAAATTTACGTTCAACGCTACGCTGACAATATACAGCTGAATGTGGTATTCTTAAATACTACACATGTTTTCTCGCTACAATATGTCTGCACTTTTTTAGCGCAGTATCAACAGGCAGAAGAAACAGCAACTAACTCATGCTCCAATGGGATTTTGCTGCCCGGGGTACAGCCTTTCAGGTACTCTTTATTAACAAACCCAAACCATGGTCTTTTCCCTAAAGAAAGTCTGAAGGAAAGCAGCGGCCATGTGCCCTCTTAAAATGGAGCAATCGATCAATCAATCAATCAACCAATCAATCAATCAAACTTTATTTACATAGCACTTTTCATACAGAAATGTTGCAACACAAAGTGCTTCACACAATAAAAACACACACACACACACACACACACACACACACACATATAAATTCAGAAAGGCTGTAATTGTAAGGGCTAAAATTATAATAACACTCATTAAAAAAAAAAAAAAAAAAAGGAACTGAGGAAACGCTATCATGAGTGGGGAAACACCAGAGGCAGGATAAATCAAATCAAATCAAACTTTATTTGTATAGCACTTTTCATACATTAAAAATGCAGCACAAAGTGCTTCACAGAATAAAAAACAAACAAAAATACTACATACATATTGAAAACCCGCCCCTCCCACCCCCACATATAAACATACACACAGGAAACACTGGAGCTAAAAACTAAAAGACTAAAAGGCAATATGATAAGATAAAACAAGTATGAGATAAAATAATGATAAAATGCATAAAAGTGTAAGGATTTAGAAAGAATTAAAGATTTAAAGATTAAAATAATATTAATAATAATAAATAAATAAATGAAGATTTAGAAACTTAATAATAATAAAATGCATAAAGATTTAAAAATAAATCATTTAAAAGCATTAGAAAGTAAAAAGAACATATAATAGAAGAATTAAAAGAGTAAAAGAAATTAGTTAAAAGCCAAATTAAAAAGGTGAGTCTTGTTCTCCGGCAGGCTGTTCCATAAGTGTGGGCCATAATGGCTGAATGCAGCCTCCCTGTGGGTTTTTGTTCTCACTTTTGGAACAATTAAAAGGCCGGTGCCGGGGGAACTCAGGATCCGCGAGGGTTGATATGGTAAAAGCAGGTCAGATAAATAAGATGGCCCAAGACCGTTAAGACATTTAAAAACTAATAAAAGAACCTTAAAATTGATCCTGAAGCGCACAGGGAGCCAATGCAGTGATTTTAAAACTGGTGTAATGTGCGCCCGCCCTCTGGTCCTCATCAGCACTCATGCGGCTGAGTTTTGGAGTAACTGCAGGTTAGAGATGGTCTTTTTGGGAGGACCAGAGAGCAGGGCATTACAGTAATCTAAACGACAAGAAATAAAAGCATGCATCAGCACCTCCGTGATAGCCTGAGAGAGAAACGGGCAGACTCTGGCTATATTCTTAAGATGATAAAAACCTATCTTTGTTACATTTTTGATGTGTGGAATAAAACAGAGCTCAGAGTAAAAAATGACGCCCAGGTTCTTTACACATTGTGAAGGTTTAAAATCTTGTAGTTTTGGTAAAAGTTTCTCTCTCTTGCCTTCAGTACCAATAACTAAGACCTCTGTTTTGTCCTGGTTGAGCTGCAGGAAATTCACTGCCATCCATGACTTTATATCTAAAATACAGTTTAAAAGGGTATCAATTGGCCCTGTGTCATCAGGAGACACAGCGATGTACAACTGTGTGTCTTCTGCATAACTGTGGTAGCTGATGCCGTGCCTCCTGATGATGTCCCCAAGGGGAAGCATGTAGAGATTAAAAAGAATTGGACCTAAAATTGACCCTTGGGGCACCCCTCACCTGATTTCATGCGTTCTGGAGGAACATGTATCCATACTTACAAAGAAACAACGATCTGTGAGATAAGAGCTGAACCAGTTAAAAACAGTACCAGAGAGGCCCACCAGGTTTCAGAGTCTGTTTAATAAAATGTGGTGATCTACTGTATCAAAGGCGGCGCTTAGATCCAGTAGTACCAAGACTGTGAGTTTTTGTGAATCAACATTAAGCCTGATATCATTTAAAATCTTTAAAAGGGCTGTCTCGGTATTGTGGTTCATCCTAAAACCAGATTGATATTTCTCTAAAATATTGTTTCTTTTTAAAAAATCATTTACTTGGTTAAAAAACAGTTTTTCTAAAATCTTACTTAAAAACGGTAAGTTGGATACAGGTCGATAATTATTAAAAATGTTGGGCTCTAAATTACTCTTCTTCAGAAGGGGCTTCACCACCGCCGTTTTGAAGG
Source organism: Epinephelus moara (assembly GCF_006386435.1). Taxonomy (NCBI): domain Eukaryota; kingdom Metazoa; phylum Chordata; class Actinopteri; order Perciformes; family Serranidae; genus Epinephelus; species Epinephelus moara. The sequence goes on along the minus strand of NC_065508.1, from coordinate 38,172,222 downwards.
CAGCGGGGAAGACACCCGTCTGAAGAGAGTAATTCACTATATTTAAAATCTGTTCCTCAAAGAATCCATAAAATGTCTTTAAAAGTGATGTGGGAATCGGATCTAAAAGGCAAGTTGTTGGGTTTACCTGGGAGAAAACTCGACCAAGTGTCCTTGCATCAACCAGGACAAAACTCTCCAGTGTTTCCTCAGGTAAAAGCAATGATCCAGGTGTGTTAAAAATTACATTCTGTTGGGATAAAAGACTGGACCTGATATCATCGATTTTACTTCTGAAGTGGTCTGCAAAGTCCTCGCAGAGGGCATCTGTTGATATGTTGGATGGTTTATTAAAATTGGTGCTGGTTAAAAGATCGAAGGTGGAGAAAAGAAATTTAGGATAGATTTTATGATCGGAAATGAGTTTTGAAAAGTGGGATATTCTTGCCTGTTTGACTGTTTTATTGTAGGATTTGAGTTGTTCACGTAGTATTTCAAAATGAACTGTCAGTTTAGTTTTTCCTCCACCTCCTCTCTGCACTCCTGCATTTTCTTTTCAGTCTTTTGATGTTATCATTTCTCCATGGGGGTGTAGGTTTTGTTTTTATTGTTTTGATTAAAAGTGGAGCCACTGAGTCAAGTGTTGACTTTAATTTAATGTTAAAATTGTCCACAATAAAATCACAGGGTGCAGGTAAAATTTCAGCAGGAATGCTCTGTAAAATCTGGATAAAATTTGCAGCCACTTCAGAAGTTAGGTAGCTTTTCCTCACTGTTCTCACCGGGGCCTCCTAATGGCTAAAACTGGTGATGTTAAAATACACACAGTAGTGGTCAGACACAGCCAGGTCAACAACAGAGGACACACCAGTGGACAGGCCATAGGTTATGACCAGGTACAGGGTGTGCCCTCTGCTGTGAGTTGGCTGTGTGACGTGCTGTTTAAAATCCATGCAGGTTAAAAGGTTTAAAAATTCTCTGGACATTGTGTCCGAGGTATTATCAACATGTAAATTAAATCTGGACATTGTGTCCGAGGTATTATCAACATGTAAATTAAAATCACCAGTTATTAAAATTCTGTTCCAGGTGGTGTGTATGATTGTAGTTCTGAAAAATCAGTAATAAAAGAGGTGGAATGGTGGGGGTGGCCTGTAAACTGTGATACAAAGAATAGGAGGGCTGCTAAAAACAAAGGCATGATACTCAAATGATAAGTAGCTGTTAAAAGAAACTTCAGTACAGTGCAGTGAATTTCTGGTGACTGAAGCAGTTCCGCCTCCTCTTTTACCCCCCTAGTAGAAAATAAAAAGTTAAAATTTGGTGGGCAGGCCTCTGTGAGAACAACTGGTGCGTCAGTGCCAAGCCATGTCTCTGTTAAAAGAATCCTGTCCAACTTGTTATCTAAAATCAGGGCATCTATGATAAAAGTTTTATTTAAAAGAGAAAGCACATTCAGCACGGCCAAGTTAATGTTCGTGCCAAATGTGCGCTCGTCATCACAGTGTGGTGAGTGTGAAGCAGGTGTGAGGTGAACTAAGTTTTTGGGGTTGCTATTGGTCCATGGTGAAGCTAGTCTGTTAAATCTATTTGAAATTCTGACTGGGATGGATATGGATGTGGGAGTGGGTTGGGGATGAACCAGAGAGGAAAGCAGGGGGGCGTGTGCTTACATAAAAACTCAAAATAGAAAACAATTTTAGATCCGTCAGTAAATAAGTTAAAATAAACAGATAGATAGAATAGAAGAATATACCAGCTAAAAGAAGAGATTAAAATAAATAAATAAATAAATAAATAGATACACAATAATCGTAAATACAAAATTAAAAAAAAGAAAGAAAAAGCAATGCCTAATCTACCTGTGAGCGCCACATCACAGGTTACAAATGATGACCAGCTCACAATTTTGGGCTCAAATTCCAAATATTAGTCCCTTTGTTCAAAGGAAAAAAATTCTAGTGTGGCTTGACAGATGTATGTATGTATGTATGCATGGGGTGTTTATAAGGCGATGGCCCCCTGGGCAGAATGATATAGAATGTACAGATCTGATATTAAAAATGCCCTGAAAGCTTCTTGCAACAAAACACTGACAATATGGTTCCATATTTATGACATTTTATATCAAACATTATATGCGTTGAAATTACATAATGTAAACTACATTTCACCCACAAGTACAACATGGATTTGGAGAAATACCTGCATGCTTAGCAGTACTGTCTCTCTTTTAACATACAACGTAACTAATTATCAGCATAATTAAACAAGTTTATTCTGTGACAGGACTTTGTAACCTCATTTTAGCTGGTTGAAGAGAGGGTGAAAAGAGGTCTTAGACGTTCAGACCGAATATCAACCAATTTTTTTAACCAGAAATCAATGTTGTTGGTGCTCACCAGGAAGTAATGAATAAGTAGGCCAAATAGTTGGGATCAAAGTGCTAAAAGTTAATGCACATCTTAAGCAGACATCATAAGAAACAGCAGCAGTCACTCATCTAAAAGGGTAATTTGTTCAGTAAGATGACAGAAGAAGGAATAAAGGATTTGTTACAGATGTTTCTTGTTGCTGTGGTTACCCTATGTTGTCTTCCCTAAGGGAGTTTTTCAAATTAATTAAACAGAGGGTGTAAAGGGTCCTGAACTATCACTGTTGCTTTCCTTCTGGTTTGTGTGGTGTACAACTCCCTCAGCTGTCTCTGGGAGTTGCCCATAATCTTGTCGGCAGTATGTGATCTTGTCGGAAATTATACTTTCCACTAGACTGGTGTAAATCATCCTCAGGACTTCTTTGCTCACATCAAAACTAGTCATTTCCTTAAAAGAAACAGTCTTTGCAGTGCCTAAAGTCATTCTTAAATATTTAAAACTACCTACTGTCTCTACAGCGTGGCCCTCAATTGTGATTGGCTGACACGCTGGTTGCCCACCCCTAATGTTGACAATGAGTACTTTGGTCTTATTAGCATTTATGAGCAGAACACTCTCTTGATCAATGTAATCTGCATACTCAAAAAGACAGAAATTGTTGCCACAGATGCGCATTTTATTTATATACATCAAGTAAAGTGCAGGAGGAAAGAAAATGGGCATGTCTGTCTGTCTGTCTGTCTGTCTGTCTGTCTATCTGTATGTATGTCAAGTCCTTACAGCAGGTGCCAAGAAAGCACATACACCATACAACCACTGCTGCAGACAAACACTGTGGAGGAACCACCAATTTATGAAGTCCATCTAAATAATCCCTCTCGTCAGTTGTTAAAGGAGAACTATACCCATTTTCAAAATTCATACATGTCATTCCTATGGTCTAATACAGTCCAAAACTATTAAACCTGAACAACTCTCTCCCAAATGCAAAAGAGTGGTAAAACTCACTTTTGTGATGTCATAGGGTACAAAGTGTGGAGCCGCTCCATAGACAATGAATGGGGAAAGATGCTGTAGATGACACTGAGAGCATCCAGGGGAATGTTCTGAGTATATAGGTACATTTTCTGTTTCAGAACTAACAACACAACAATAGAATAAAGCTTATTTGGGTATAAAAATGAAAACAAACATAATGTGGGTCCACATAATTGGTCTCCCATTCATTGTCTATGGAGCAGCTCCAGACTTTGTCCTTGATGACATCACAAGTTTGAGACTTCCTTCTGTGGTTTCTGGGGCCCGTTGCACAAAAGTAGGATTCAGACATCCAGGATAAATGACTGAGCTGGGTTCAACAAATCCAAAACAAGAGCGTCCAGGCTTAATTGGTTGCACAAAGACCAAGCCAGGATGAGCAGACACGGATTCATCAAGCCAGGTGAAACCAATCCTGGATCAGTGCGCGCACGTGGCTTCCTCAAATAGACCCTGCCATCGATCACAGATTCACCGATTCACCATGGCAACAAGAGCGCCGTACTTTTCCCTGTTGGAGGCAGAAATCCTCATGGAGGCTTACGAAGAGGTGAAGGATCAAATCAAAAAGAAAGGTAAAACTACCACAGTTATAAAACAACAAGAGAAAGCATGGCAAAGTTGCAGACCAAATACACACTCACTGCTCCGCTGAAACCATCACAATTACAATCCAGATAGTTAATTAACATCTCCGAAAACGTAGTTGTACTCTGATTATGAATCAGTTGAAATTGTAAGTGAAATTGACTGCAGATGTGAGTGAAACTGTGTAAATGTAACTCCATCAGACTGTATAACTCTTTGATAAATAGATGAGCTCACTGACCTAATTGAATTTCCCTTTGGGATAAATAAAGTTCCTCTTATCTTATCTTATCTTATCTTATCTTATCTTATGTTTGCTCCTCATTCTCCATGCTCCTATGCTGTTTCATTATATGTATGCAAGTGTGTGTGTGTGTGTGTGTACGTGCGTGCGTGTATATGCTGATTGGTCATAAGAATATATATATATATATATATACATATATATATATGTGTGTGTGTGTGTGTGTGTGTGTGTGTGTGTGTATAGATTAAACATGACTGGGCCAAAATGGACATGGCAGCAAGTCAAGATTAAATACAAGAACATCCTGCAGAACAGGGCCGTGCCGCCCATAGGGCAGGTTAGGCAAATGCTATAGGCGCCAGCATGCCAGAGGGTGCCAGGGAGTGAGGTGCTCACACATTGTCTGTACTGTTTTAGCAGTCAAAAAAAAAAAAAAAACACATGCAAGGCACGGGTGGTGGGTCACCATCAGCTGACCTCACCCCAGCAGAGGACATAGCCTTGACACAAAACAAAGGCAGGCCTGTGTTGGAGGGGATCCCTGGGGGGACAGACACACAGACACACAGACCCTCCCAAGATGCCACCCGCTTCATACAAGGTACATTCTTCCATCTCTACATGGGACATAACCACATTCATATCGAATCCATTTGGACTATCTGACTTTGGTTTGCCTTGCAGTTTCTGGCAGCACTGTCACACTGTTGGAGCCACCAACACCAACACACATCATGGCTGTGTCAAGATTGTCACTCTGTTTATGAGGTTGTGATGATGAGATTTTGTATTGACAGGTGAATTCTCTGGTGTGTTGCTGGGTGACAGGGGGTATGCCTGCCAGCCTTTTCTCCTCACACCATACATAGACCCTCAGAAAGCACAGCAGGCCTATAATCATGCCCATGCCAGGACAA
>NC_065508.1:38164821-38166926 GCF_006386435.1 Epinephelus moara | reverse complement strand
TTGTATAATATGCTTTGATTCCGTGCTTTCTATCTTGTAGAGTCACTTTGTGACTTCAGTTTTGAAAGGAGCTGATGGGTTACTTGCTTTGATTTATCCTTATTCAATAAAGGAACATCATGTTACTCTTTGATGTGTATTTATATTTATATGGGATGTGTTCTTTATATATAGTCTATGGGAAACTGTAAATTATCTAATGATTGCAAAATCATCTAAAATCATCATTAATCTAAAATGATTGCAATTAATGATCACAAATGTTTAAATAATGACAGTGGGTCTGGTTGAATGTGATAACAATGTGCAGTGTGCAGTGGAAGAACTATTGGTTTCTGTTTGTGGTGACTGCTGACTGAGATAAGGGATGAGATTAAATAGATCCTGGAACTTAGCCTGGTCTGGAGCAGGCTAGCTCCACAGAATAAATCTCCATGGTAACTTGTGTCATAACATATCCCACTTTCCACTATCCCGCTTTTGTGCAACCGGATCACGGATAAGTTGAGCCAGGATAACCAAGATATCCCAGCTTAATCCCTTATCCTAGTTTTGTGCAATAGGCCCCTGGCTTTGAGAGAGAGTGGCTCATATTCACAAATATTGACTGAACGTTCCCAGACCATGGAAATAACATATTGGAATTCTTAATTTAGGTGGTGTTCCCTTTTAAGGCAGTCTGGAACTTTCAGCTTCCATCTTACTCCAGTGCAGACTATGCTGCTAGTTGATGTTACTGGGCCCAGACAAAAGCATTGAAGTAGAAACATAACGTAATAAGGAATAAAGTGGTGAGAGTCATCCCTGAAGATCAAACATATCATATTCAACTAAATGTTGTTCATAGGATTTATCATGCAATTGTTCACAGCTCCTTATTTTAAGAGCAATGTACTAATGAATGGTTTATTTACATGTCTGGCCATTTCAACACAGCCCACCCCTTATGGGCTTATTCACACACATTTAAGGGAAAACAGTTTTCGAGTGCCATCACGGTGACACAAAACAAAATAAACATATTTCTAAATTATTTTAAGATGGTGGGGGGTCACTAAAGTCCTAACACAGTGCAGGAAACCCCATTCTTTACAGATTTAAATCTATGACATGTAAGAATAAACTATCTTCTTTAATCAAGGAGGAATAAAATCCTTCAGCTTTGAAAGTAAAAGCTCAACATTGACTGCTGGATATTGTGTCTCAATTCAAATTCTAGCTGCTGCGCAGCGATGGGTCGGGTCCAGGCATTTTTAGGCAATTCTGAGCAACAAGCAGAAGAATTGGAAGACATTTAGGAATTTAGCAACACAATCTGCCTTTTGCATCAGCTGAGGCTTGAACTCACAACCTCTGAGACTAGAAATCAATTTTTATCTCACTGAGCTAATTAGTCAGTGACAATTTATGTGTGTGTAGCTTCACAAATTGACTAAGCCAGATGTGCAGGTTTAGCAGCCGTCCATGCATGGAAAAGCAGATTTCAAACCACTGTAAAAAATTCAGTTATCGAAACAAAAATCTGAAAATACACGTATTGCATCTAGACAGCATGGACATGTTGGTAATTTATTTTAACAATGATTGATTTGCTACATAAGTGAAAAACTGATGTTTAACTAGTTGAGCTATGTGCAAAGTGAGAAGCCTCAGATGGTTTCACACTGAAGTATTGACACTGGATCTTTGTGCAAAGTTTGATTTATTTTCAAGCATGAGAAGGCAGATTTTCTAGCAGAAAAAAAGACTTGAAGATGCTGCACAGTGATCAGTCACGCTAAGGCAATTTTAAGCAATAAGCTGGAACACAAGAAGATGTTTACATTACAATGTGGATTCTGCACCAGTTGAGGCTTGAAACCACAACCTCTGGAACCTAAGACGGTCATCTACTGCTCTGAGCTAATTGGCAAGTAGCAACTCAGCAGTGGCTTCACAAATTGAGTAAGCCATTCACTGTTGTGTAGGAAAGCAACCATCCGTGCATGGAAAGGCAGATTTGAAACCACTGTAAAAAAATTCAGTTATTAAGACAAAAATCTGAAAATATACATATTGCATCTAGACAGCATGGAGATGTTGGTAATTTGTTTGTAAGATGAATT
>NC_065508.1:38114868-38164313 GCF_006386435.1 Epinephelus moara | reverse complement strand
GGTGGGAACCTCCTTTCACCAGTGTTTCGTCTAGTTGGTCCCACAACACCTCCAGGAAGCTACACAGTGATCTCTGGCGTCCCAGAGACACTCCCCTAATGCCAGGTCTCACTGCTCCCGACACCAACCCAATAACCTCCTTTACCTTACTTACACATGGCTTTCTCAGCCCAAACAGCACTGCCACCTTCAACAAACCCAGGCTCCGTACATGCGAGCTCCAGGTAGAGACAGTGCTGCTGATACTACCTTTCCTAGCACATTCACCATACTCTATTTCACATGCTACCTAGCATAACTCCAATATAAGCTAAAGTTAAAGGAGATAAATAAACTCACAGGATCAGCAAACACACTCACCTTGCAGCACGGTTTCTAACAAAAGGGATTCAAATAGGCCACTCCCACTCTGAAATAACCTTCCACTTCCTGAAAGAATGTGGAGATCTTGGTATGTTTTTATAATCTCTTATTCTCTCTGATGTCAGCCAGTGAATGCCTGTCTCATCCTGATAAAGATTGGTGGACCTTGAAAAAATCAGGGTGATGGGAAAATAAGTGGTTCTATCCCTGATGAGGTCTGATATGGTTTTGTGTGTGTGTGTGTGTGTGTGTGTGTGTGTGTGTGTGTATCAGAATGTTGACAGTAAGAACCTATCCCAGCTGACACTGGGTGAGAGGCAGGTTACACCCTGGACAAGTCACCAGACTGTCACAGGGCTGACACGGAGAGAAAGAGACAACCATTCACACTTACATTCACACCTTCAGGCAATTTAGAGTTACCAGTTAACCTATCCTGCATGTCTTTGGACTGTGGGAGGAAGCAAAACCCACACTCACACAGGAAGAACATGCAGACTCCACACAGCAGGGCTTCTCCACTCTGGGGTTTGAACCCCACACCCGAGCTTTAAACCAGTAACCCTCTTGCTGTGGGGATAACCACTGATCCACTCTGCTGCCTTATTTTGTTCTGTTCTGTTCTGTTCTGTTCTATCTCTTTTCTTTTCTTTTCTTTTCTTTTCTTTTCTTTTCTTTTAACCCTAACCCTATTTTCTTTTAGCCTTTATTTCACCAGGTTACTTCCACTGAGATGAAAGATCTCTTTTACAAGGTCAAAACCTGGCTAAGAATAGCAGCAACAAAGAGTTTCAACTACAAAAATTACACAAAAGCACAGAGATGTGAGTTACATAAAATGATTAGATAAAACAGGTGAACACAGACAGCCTTGACTCAACAGATTTCACCCTGGTTTTAAACTCATTCAGGGTCACCACGTCTTGAAGCTTAAGATCATTCTGCAGATTGTTCTACATTGTAGGTGCAGAGAACCTAAAAGCTTTTTCCCAATTTAGTTCTGACTTTGGTCACAACAAGACACAAGAATGGAGACTGTAATTTCCACATTTCATATTCAAAAGAGAAGATAAGTAGGTGGTAATTTTAGGTAAATAGCTTTGTAAATAAAAACATACCAGTGACTGAGGTGGTGTGTACATAAAACAGGCACTTTTGAGTATAAAACACAATGGTGAGTAAGAGATCCTCATTTTGTAATGAATGTCAGAGCCTCATGATACACACTATCCTCTGCAACAGTCTCAGAAAGCAAGTAGGTAGTGCATCAGTTACTATGTTTGGTACTGGGATACCAAATGTCTTTAAGTATTCAGTGTATGTATAGCCTGAAACTGGTGACAATGAACACAGCTATGTCTAGTTCTGAATAAACACAGCAGTCAAAATAACCAGTTCAAGTGCTGTTACAAGCAGTTTTATTCATTTATTTTTCATTCATTCATTCATTCATCTTCTAACCGTTTCATCCTCTTGAGGGTCGTGGGGGGGCTGGAGCCTATCCCAGCTGACATCGGGCGAGAGGCAGGGTACACCCTGGACAGGTCGCCAGAGTATCGCAGGGCTGACACATAGAGACAAACAACCATTCACGCTCACATTCACACCTATGGACAATTTAGAGTTATCAATTAACCTAGTCCCCAATCTGCACGTCTTTGGACTGTGGGAGGAAGCCGGAGTGCCCGGAGAGAACCCACGCTGACATGGGGAGAACATGCAAACTCCGCACAGAAGGGCTCCCACACCCGGGAACGAACCGGCAACCCTCTTGCTGTGAGGCGACAGTGCTAACCACCACACCACCGTGCCGCCCTTCATTTATTTTTCTGCCCTAAAATTAATAAGAACTAATTCATCTCCCTGTCCTACTAAAAGAGAGGCTGAAGGGGCAGCATAGTGTGGCATCAAGGACAGAGAGTAACAGGATAATCGCTACAACCACAATACACCACTCACCCAATCTAAACGTGGCCACACCCAACTACCACCACACACCACTTCACTACAGCACACGCAACTTACCCGCTGGCTGCCACCAGGACACCACCAGAGAGACAGGAGGACCAGAGCTGATTCTTTTAAAAATTATTCTTTAAAAAACGACAGCAATAAACAAAGAACAAAATCTGATGGATAATAATCAGCGCTTGACTGGCATTAAAAGACAAAGATAAAATAGCTGGAGCTCATGATAAATATACAAAGATCTCAATTTTCATCCTCTTTGATTAGCAGACATTTTCAGTAAATACCAGAAATTTAAGTTCACACAACCCAGGCAGCCTCAGGGGTGTGTGTCTTCCCTGAAGATGCAAAAACAAGAGTCATACAGGCTTGGATGTCCCCCAGGTCAACAAGGTACACGTCAGGTGTTGGGGAACTGTGGCAACCTGATAAGAAATGGGCTACTGGAACAAGACATAGATGGACTAGAGCAGAGAATATGGAAGTGTTGGAATGCTACTACATAAGTAACTCCAGCAAGAGGGGCTACATGCAGAGGATGTGGGATATATGGATGCTTCTAAATCCAACATATACGCTGACAAAGAAACGACTCCTAGCCCACTGTTCCAACATCCACAAAATGGCAACTGCTATCACAACTAGAGATTGATAAGGTACAACGAAAATGCTACAGCCCTCCATGGAGAAGGTGGCTGGAGGCCAAGATCAAGGCAACACGGAGAAAGGTTAGTCAACTCTCAGAGCTACAGAAAGGTGTGGGGAGGAAAGGGATCCCTACGAAGTACAATAAACTGTCTATACCTGATGCACTGGAGACTGTCAAGCAAAGGCTCACAGCTCTGGCTACCCGCCTAAAGAGATACACAAGAGAAGAAGAATGCAGGAGAATAAATAGGATGCTCTCCACTGAACCATCCAAAGTGTAATCTCAGTGGTAAGGTAATAACACGAGAATACATTCACCCAGGGCTGAAACTGAACAATACTGGAAGAGCATATGGGAGAAGGACACATCACATGACACCAATGCTAAGTGGCTAGTAGATCTAAGAGCAGACCACAGCAATCTCCCAGAACAAGAGCCAGTTACCATTACAAGGGCAGATATCCAACAAAGATGTGCAGATCTGAAGAGCTGTACAGCACTGGCCCTGGCATTAACCCAAGACTGGAAGACCAGGCAGACCAACCTGTGCACCACCTGGATTGACTAAAAGAAAGCCCATGACCCATTGCCACACACATGGCTACTGGAATGCTTGGAAATGTACATCATCAACAGGACACTGAGAGCCTTCATCAAGAACTCAGTGGGGCTGTGGAAAACGACTCTGGAGGCCAACTCCTCAGCCAACTCATCAGAAAGAGTGGCTACAGATACCGATCTTGAGAGTTGGACCAACCATCAGTCACCTCCTCTACATGGATGTCATAAATCTGTATTCCCGGATAGACTGAGACATCAATTCACTGATCCACCTCACCACAATCTACAACAATGACATCGGAATGTCATTCGGACTAGATAAGTGTGGTTGGATGGTATCTGAGAGGGAAAATGATCAGGACCAAGGGAGTTGAACTACCAGAGGGCAACATGAGTGAGTGTCAGAGCCACTGTCTAGGACAAAACAACCAAGATCCAGGGAAACATCAGGAAGATGGCTCCTAAATATGAGCTGCAAAGTGAAAACCTCAAGCAGAAACCCTAGGATGCAGAAGAGGAGGACAAACTATCATGTATAATGACAAGCCCCTGCATGGCATGTGCCACCGACAGACTGAAGATTTGGACAACATCAAGAAATCCCACTAGTGGCTGAAAAAGTCTGGACTGAAGACAGCACAGAAGCACTGATCATGGCAGCACAGGATCAGGCACTTCGTACAAAATCAATAGACGCAGGGGTCTACCACAGCAGACAGGACCCTAGGTGCAGGCTGTGCAAAGATCCTGAGACAGTTCAGCACATAATAGCAGGGTGTAAGATGCAGGCAGGAACAGCGTACATGGAACACCATAACCAAGGGGCTGGCATAGTGTACAGGAACATCTGCACTGAGTATGGGTTGGAATGGAAGACACCTCCTAAGGTGGCTGAGAATGACCAAGCTAAGATCCTGTGGGACCTCCAGATCCAGACTGACAAACTGGTGATGGCTAACCAACTGGACATCGTGCTGGTCAACAAACAACAGAAAAAGGCAGTGGTGACAGATGTGGCAATCCTGAGTGACAGCAACATCAGGAAGAGAAACACGAGAAGCTCGAAAAATACCAAGGGTTGAAAGAGGAGCTAGAAAAGCTGTGGGGAGTAAAGGCAACAGCGGCACCAGTGGTTATCAGAGCACTCGGGGCTGTGACCCCCAAACTGGGAGAGTGGCTCCAACAGATTCCAGATACAACATCTAAGGTCTCTGTCCAGAAGGGTGCAGTCCTAGTTGTTGTCCCAATTGTTCTGTAAATTGGACAATTTCACTTAATCTGGGCAGATTATTATCTCCAAACTATTCATAGTTGTCACAGTAAACATAATGACATTTTGTTGACTGACATTAGTATAAAACCATAATTTACTTTAGGTACTTCGAACTACCACAACTGTGTATGAGGAAAATTAGGGAGAGCTGCACTGAGTTAAGGCACTGGGTAGTTATTTGTATAAAATCAGTTGCTCTTCGAGGAGGGCAAATAGTCACATAAAGATAAAAAACAATGTATGGCCAGCTCACTCAGTGTGGAAGTCCCTGATACAGGCAGGCAGTCCAAAAATGCATCCAGTGCACTCTGACTGTAGTTGAAAATCCTTTAATGATTGATGTCCTGAAAACATTACAAAAAGGCAGTAATATAAGATTCTGGCTTCATATATTATTGCTTTTTTGTCATCTTTTCAGGACATGTACCATTGAGGGTGATCTATTATGGGTTTTCTTACATCATACAGTACCTTCCTCTCAGTATCTGATTATTGTTGTGACGCTTTTGAACTAGTATTAGTGAGGGTGAACGCTTATAAGTATTTTTATACACTCTATCTCAAGTGTACAATATTATTGGTGACATGTTTTTGTATGTATAGTACTGAGGGTGAGTGTGTGTGAGCCCCACAAAGTTTTCTTGCCTTTGAAAGTTTAGGTTTAACTCTATCACTACTGTCATGTCATTTTGTTAGTTATCATGAGTTTAACTCTTGATGAATATATCAGTCTTATATGCATTATGAGTTTGTTGCCTGTCCACACTGTTGTACATGTTCTTTCTTGTGTCATATTTTATTGCATATTTTTCATTTTCTGTCACCTTATCTGTAGGTTTATCAAAGTAGATAACAATTCTTACTTTATTTCGCTGTTGTTTTGTTTCTTTATATTTAGGATTGAACCTCTTTTTTTTCTTGTTACTCGATCTGTGAGTCACTCATAACATACATTTGCCTCATTTTCTTTTACAATTTCTTTCACTGGGGTTTTTGTCTAGTAGGGTTACACCAGTATATCATGTGTCCTGTGTCACATGACTTCTACATGAATTCTTAAACTGCATACCTGTTTCCAATGCATTTTATACTATGATGAAAACTCTCTGGTTGAAACGTGTTGGTTTATCCATAAAGGACTTTTAACTACAGTCAAAGTGCATTTTTGCATCTTTGGACTTCCTGGTTGTACCATGGACTTTCACAAGTTTGTTTTTTATCTTTATACCACAACTGTGGAAGGGCTGTGTTAAATCAGCTTTCCTAGGAGGAGTACAAAGATGTAAATTTGTTAATTTGACTTCACAAATGACGCTTAAAAAATCAAATCACTGCATGCTTCTTACCATGGATCTTGGTGTATGCCCCAAACAAGAGGTGTAAGACAAAGATGCCTACACATTTCTAGCCTGGCCTTTTCTAACCTAAGCACCTCCCACTGACACACCCTATTTCCTCATCTGCCCTCCCCTAATCAGACCAATGTCCTGGGTCCCTGAAGTCCCCCTCACTATATAGGCAAATTATTATTGTTTCCCCTGCATTCACTATTCCTTAAGCAATCACTCACTGCCATTTCAATGAGTGAGCAAAATAAATAGTTGTGTGATGGCACTTCTCCACAGCTAGAGGGCAGAGTTAAATAACAGGAGACACATCAACCTGAGTTCCCTCCTTACTGCAACTTCAGTAAAGGGTTTTGCATTCCTGATATTTTATGCCATTATTCAGTATTTTAACATTTCCATATCAAAATTAATCCTCCCCATGTTATAAGCACTACTCTTTTTTTCTGTTTTGTTTTGTTTTGTTTTTTAAATATCTTTTTATTTTTGATAGGATGGAAAAGCTTCTGAAACTTTAAAAATGTCTCCACTGACAAACAGTGCACAATACCATATTTCTAATAAAAAGCAAACATGGCAGTAAGCTGATATGTCAGTCAAAGAGTCAACCCCATTCAGAAACATGTTTCACATATCAGACACCACTGACATACCTACACAGCAGTATGAAATATGTGTACAGAGGAAGAAACAACAGTTATTGTGCAGTGTGTGTGTGTGTGTGTGTGTGTGTGTGTGACTTAAGCTCATTACTTGGCTCCTCTGGGAGCAGATTCTGTTAACTGCGTAATTAGTTCTGGTGAGTTATGAAGAAAGATTATAATGATCCTCCTTTGTGAGTAGTTTTATGATCAAACTTGACAACAGTTAAATGCCTCCCCCAGGGCTTTAATTTTCTAGGAACCAAGTCGTAACTGCTTTTTCATTACAATGACTCACTTCTGAGACAGTAAAAGAAGTCTAAATTGTACCTCAGCAGCCTGCAGGAACATGTGAGTGTCATATGGTGAAATTCTACAATCTTCTCATATTTGGACAAATGACTTGAAACTTTTAACAAGCTGAGCCCTTCCAGCTGAAACCAACTGTTCATGTGCGGTTGGGAGCAGTAGGTGCAGCTGTAGCCCTGCTCTGAAATAGGCAAATATCTTGTCACTGTGTCACTTCATCACATCATGCTGTGATATTTTCTAAATAGGCTTCATCCTTCTGTCAAGTATGATTTCCTCCCATCTCTTATTCTGCTCATTGTGGCGTTTGCTCTGCTCACACTTGTGTTTGCAGCTCTGCTCTGACTGTTTGTTTACTGCTGACAGAAAAACTGGAACGTACCTATGATATTAGAGTGATTAATCAGCTGATGTCGCAGCATTGCAGAGGATCACTGCAAACTCAGAAGGGCGCCCTGCTATAGTCCTAAAAGTCACATGTGATGGAGTCTAACAGCTGTTTTTACTGGCTTTTCAAATGTGACAACAATAAAATAAAGTGACACTCTACCACTGTAAGTCTGTGGAACATGTTGAATAGGAAACCCTGCCAAATAAATATAAAAAAGAAATATAAGAAATCAGCCACTCAGTGTCAGAGCTTTATGAGTTAAGTTTCTGTAGGACATAGTAAACTTTGAGAAGTAACACCAAAGTGTCAGTGATCGTTAATTTATTCATCTGCTTTCATTCAATATCATGATGACATTGTCTTGTAAATATAAACACTTCTGAATGTATTGCATTGAAATATTTTACTGTATATCTGAATAAGATTGAATCTTGATTTTAAGGGTATTTTAAAATATTTAAGTTGTATTAAAGTTTTCCATGTTGAATTTTGCCATCTGAATTTCCCCAGTCCTGAGCAATTTTTGAACTGACTTGAATTTTTAGATCTGAAAATATTCTTCAAAATTTAAAAAAACTTAAATATATCCTTTTTTTTTTTTTTTAAATTCTACAATTGCAGGTAATGGTCAGCACCCCCAAGACCCAAGTGTGTGAAACACACTTAAAGTCAACTTGAACTGATTTTCTGGAAATTCAGAGAAAGGAAGACACTTAAAGGTCCAGTGTGTATCATCATCTAGTGGTGAGGTTGCAAAATTGAAACTTTTCATGTGTGCCAAGTATGTAAAAGAACTCTGGTGGCCAATGCGAAAACCTATAATATAAACAGTTTATTCGAAGGTAACAAAATCATAATGATTCTTATTTTCAGGAGACAATACACAAAAAAATTAGTTTAAATTGAATTTGAGTTGAATTTGAATAGCACACAAGATGTGATCAAAACAAGTCTATAAAAATAATAATGGCAGGGATTGTGCAGGAGAGGTAAGAAACCCAAAGGGGCTTATGGTAAAAACCTCCCCTCTAGAATTTCAAATCTATTCTAATACAAATGGCATTTCTGTCCTGAACATGAAAATAAACGAGACAAAACCAGAAAATATAATAATCATGAATGACATAGACATATGCACATAACACACAAACATAACTAATACATTAACTATGGCACAGGTTGGTTTTTTTTCATATTAGTTTTAAAGGAGAGTAATGAGGCACAAGTTTCAATAAAGTGAGGACTGTTGTTCCAGAGTAATGGTGCTCTGTATAACAAAGCCTATTGTCCAAGTGTTGTAGGGAAGATAAATACCCAATGCTTGTCTGGACAGCAGAGTTCATTAAAAAGATGTTGTGAAATACATACATACATTCATACATGAAATACAACATACATTTATACATAAGGATATTTGACACATTTGTTTTATAAATGGGCAGCAGATTTCATTCCTTTAAACAGAGGAGCCAACGATTCACAACTATTTACTGCTGTTGCTAATTGGACAAATTACTGTTAGAGTAAAATTATTTTTTTGCATGGAAATAGTTCGTAGACAGGACTGATTAACTACTGAGCTAACTTTTCTCATGATGTCAAATAACTTTTTTTACACACCAACTCAATGAGGTCTTTCCAGGACATTTGTTCATCTACTAATACACCTAAGAATTTTGCAAAAGTAACTTGATTGATTTCAATATTACTGTTGAAGAGTTTAGCATCTTCCTTTGGATAACTTTTATTTTTGTTTATGAAAATGATAAAATCAGATTTCTTTTATATTTTGAGAAAGTTTGTCTATTCTGAACCATTTTCAGTACATGATAGGGTATAATTGGCTTCTCTGATCAAGGAACCAAAGTTGCTTGTGAAAGGACAAAATTTGTATCATCAGCAAAGACAATGGGTAATGCAGTGTCAGACATTCATGCAAAGTCATTTATATGGATTAGAAATAAAAGAGGCGCAAGTATAGAGCCTTGAGGCACTCCGCAATATAGTGCGATTTTATGTGAGATACAACCATTTATGAATCCATACTGATCTCTATTCCTAAGGTAATCACTAAGCCAGCTGATAACCACTGGGGTCCTGGGTGCCAAAATGTTTAAGTTTGGATATACAGTAAGAATGTTATAATCTACTGTATCAAACACTTTCGAAAAGTCCAAGAATATGCCAATTGCAAATTTATTATTGTCCAGTCCTGTGGTGATTTTATCTATAGGTTGTAGGAGAGCCATATACGTTAAATGATTTTGTCAAAAACCATATTGAAGTCTATACCGGATGTTGTTATCATTTTGATAGACAAAAAAAAAAAAACTATGATTGATTGATTGTTATGATTGAATATTATATTCCATTTATGCCAATATGTCCCCCTAAATCATCCACACTGGACCTTTAAATCATATTAATCCAGAAAGATGATTTTTAAATAAAATATTTCCCTGATATTAATTCAGTGGTATTTAAATTTCAACATTAAAGGCACCCTGAGGAGTTTTCTTGGAGGCAAACAGATTTATGTTAAATCAGTGTTTCTTACCAGAATACTTTGTGTGTATCTTGAAGCCTACACATGATGTACATATCTTTAAATTGTGTATTGTTTACATCTGTGTTTGTTGGCTTGCAATCCGTACTGCCTTCATTGGTACATGGCTATGCTTTTTGCCTTTTGCTACAACCAGCTATCAATGAGCAGAGCAGTGGTACCCCAAGATTTTTAGTGGCCCCATATGGCCACCCCTATGAAAAATTTCCACATGTGCCACTGCAGCATGTCCTGGTGCACAATACAAACAAAAAGTGAAACTGCACTTAAAAAACATATAAAAGGTTTTGCTTGTGGAAAACACTTAAACAATTGAATGTTAAGAACATGGTTTGAAAAAGAAAGGAATTCATTACAGAAAATGATCTGGAATTTACAGCACAGATGAACTGGACCGTGGGAGGATGCAGGACTGACAGTAATTTACGGACAGTACATATGATAAAATTAACCACAGATCTGTCTATCAGGAGGAGTGACTGTGAGTAACTCTCCTTGTTTTATCTCATAGTACACGCCTCATAACTTAGGACACAGACGCTGCATGACATTCAGAGGCGGAGTGTGCAGCTACAATGAGTCAGACTCTAAAACCTTATGATTTATTAGATTCACAGTCAAGAAGATGTTTTTCATCCCACTTTTAGCCAAATTTACTTTCCTGCATTTAATTTTTTTCCTTTGTTTTTTGCTCATTTATTTCCCTCGTTATATTATATTAATATCAATATTAATAGATGCTGAGAAATTAATTCATGCCTTTATTTCAAGCCGACTCGACTACTGTAATACGCTTTTTACTGGCCTCCCAAAAAACACCCCTGAGAGACTTCATCTCATTCAGAACTCTGCAGCTCGGCTATTAACCAGAACCAAGAAGCGAGAGCACATCAGACCAGTCTTAACTTTTCTGCACTGGCTTCCTTTTACATTTAGCATTGATTTCAAGGGCCTCCTCCTTGTGTACAAAGCCCTAAATGGGCTCGGACCAAGCTGCATTGCTAACCTGCTTGTTAACTATTTGCCTTCAAGAACACTGCAATCATCTGCTGCTGGTTTATTGGAGGTTCCCAGCAACAGCCGGAAGATCAGGGATGCAGCCTTTGTCAATGACACCCAAAGGCTATGGAACACACTGCCTATAGATATCAGGGAAGCTAGCTCAACAAATATTTTTTAAAAGAAAGCTAAAAACGTATCTGCTCAATTAAACCTTTAACTAGCTTTGACTTTACTCGTACAGGTCTGAAACGCTTTCCTTTTACACTTCACACTGCTGCAACTCTTTTAAAATGTATCTTACTTGATTTGTAAGATTTACAGTTTAACAATTCTATGATTTTATGATGTCATGATTTTATTACTTTTTATGATTTATTTCATTTTATGATTTTTTAAAAATGATTTTAAGATTTAGAGGAGAAAGACTGTGGTGAGTTCTATTTGATCCACAGTGCCACAACTGGGTGGTAGATTCCGGAGCAGCTGTGGGCTGCACATGGCACAGACAATACCTGCAGTGAGGTTAACTTTTGGGAAGACGTTCTGGGGTAAGCTGACAGACGCTTCTTTCTGTTAATCAATGTCTGTTGGTGAGTCTGTGCCTGTTGGAAATTATAGGCTCTGATTGTTTATGATTTCGGAAGCCTAAAAGGTGACACAAGGCAGATTTCTATTAAAAGGATCTCACATCACCACCACTTCTGAATAAAAATGTTGGAATCATTTAATTTCTGTGTCAAACTGTTTTACAATGAATTGCCTGGTGTGCCTTTTTTATGTTCATTCTATTTTCATGTAAAACACTTAGTGTTTATAAAGCCCTTATTGTAAAGCACTTTGTGCTGCATTTCTTGTATAAAAAATAAAATAAATATCATTTTTATTATTAGTATTATTATTATTATTTTCTGTATGTTTATTTTTGAGTTCTCCATAAAGTTGTAAAATTTTAACATTTTACGGTGGAGGATTTTCTGCCTCTCCCTGCACTCTACATTACTTGTATTTTTGTGAACTCTAAATTGTGCAAATATGAAAACAAACAACATATGAATGAATAAATAAATATAAAAAGGTGACCCTTGCTTTAATTGATTTTGCTGTGTATTAAATTAAAGTGTGTGTTGGCTCTTCTCCAAACTCCAGTTATATTCCTCCTGCTGAGCTTTTTGTTTATAATGCTCTTTATCCAGGAACTTGCTGCCAGTTGGCACAGTTACCAAAGAGGAACAAGAAAGCTGTTTTCAGTGTAGAAAGCGGAAATGGCTTAACTCCCACTAATAGATTACGGCTTTAGATCAACAAAGATGCTGTCAGTGGGATATTTGATGGACTTTCATAGCGAATAGGATTTCCGTGAACAGCGGGACACTCTAGAGTAGTCGAGGAGGATTGGAAGTAGCAGAGAAATTATTAAATGACAAGACTGATGGCACAGATGCAGAATCCTCACTTTAGACACACACACACACACACACACACACACACACACACAGAAGGAAAAAAGCAAACACAACTGTCTCCAGTAGTATTAGAAGTGAGTTTTATTAATCACAAATAGAGTGGTTCTAAAATGAACAAAAACAACCCCAGCAGGCCCCAAATGGACATTCTACTGTATGTGTACTGTATGTTTGGTTCAGAAAATCTTACATGTTGTACCAATCCTCAGTCTGTAACACGTTAACAGTCCTGGATCAGTGGAGCGCTGCCATCCCAGAGTTGAAAGACAAGGGTGAGTTGGCTTTACTTTCCCCTGAACACAGTACACACCCTGGAAACCATCTCTCACTGTCATGTAAATATAATCTCTAGCCCCGCTGCCTTGCAAACATCCAACCAGATCACAGACAGACTTGTTCAGGACTGCCTGCGGACTACATGTAGGCCGACATGGAGCTTCCTGCACATTAAGTCCTGTTTGTTTTTGTGGCTGACACTTTGCATGAACTCTGCTTCATAAAACACTCACAACGACGGTATAATTAGAGCTCCATTCCAGCTGCATGGCACTTTCATGAATACTGAGTTAACTCCTGGTTTGAACATTGTGTTCATTGCTAAAAGCAGTGGAGCAGTGGTGGGTTTCAAAATCTAATTCCCCTCATTGTCGGGGTCATAAATGAAAAACATACCTCAGCTCGTCTTTTGAAACGTGTTATAAACCAGAGCTCTTACTGTATATAAACGTCCCTGCTTTGGGGATCCATCTTTTTCTTTTGCCTAATAGTGCTATTTGTCTTTACCAAAAATAATTCCCACTATATTTAGGCACTAATATATTTCTATAGCTACGTCAACATGTCTACACCTTCAAATCTATGAAAAAAGCTATTTACAAATTTGCAGATACGTATGTAAAGAAGGGAAAGGGAAATTTGCGTTGACATCATTCCTCTCAAACGCCGTGCTTTTGGTTAAATGAATGGAAAACATGAATCCTCCAACAGTATCAGAGCAACGTACAAGTGAAGAGAGCATGGCCGTAGAGAAACTGGACTACTTTAAAGGCAGAAGGCACTTAAGAGGAATGAAATTTGTACAAATGAGGAGGAAATGTATGCATCTGTCTGCAGCTTGACTTGTATCTCACTGTATAACGTTACCTTTAACAGGATTGATTGTGAACCTGATTGGGTTAATCATACACTCAGAAATGTTTTCTCTTTGCTCCTTAATGCAACTTGGAGAAAGACCAAGCAGTGTTTCTTCTTCCTATGTGCAAATGTTGGGCAGATCGTCTCTACCATGACTGATATTCAGTTAACATTTTACCACACTTGCCGATTATGAAACATTCATAACAGCTGACCAAGTGATTCATTTGAGCTGCATGGAAGTTCCATGAGTACTGATACATATCAGGTGTGTGATTGTTTTATCTGGTTGGAGCTCAGAAAGCTGACGAGAAGGTGCCAAAAGCAACGGAACTCTGAAACAGTGAGCTGTTTGTTCTGAATACTAACAGAGGGGCTGGATCATGACTGAATTTGTCATGCTGTTGCCAAGAAGCTTTTGCTCATCATGTGTTATGAATGATATGATAAAATGTTACCTTTTCTCAGTCTTACAAATGGAAAGAGTTTCATATTGCCTCAAATAGGACATTTATACATTTTTCACCACTTTACATAATCTGAGAGAGAGTGATGGAGAGAGAGAGACGGACAGAGAGAGAGAGAGAGAGAGAGAGAGAGAAACAAATACCTATTTACAATCAGTACACCTGTTAACCCTCCAGACCCCGGCTGTTCATCACTGTCACACTCAAGTGTAGGGTCACGTCCGTTTGCCTGACAGGAATGAAGACAATATGAGCTTTACTCAAACCCAATATGATCTTTCCTTCCAACTAAAACATTTAGTCACAACTAAAGGTTCAAATGTTAGATGAGGTCTACTCTCTAAAAAGCACAAATATTAGCAAAAATAGTTTGGAAACAGATTGGACACCAGTAAATATCAAGCAGGGGCTGTATTCACCAACATTCTCTCAGAGGTGTGGTTGACCCTGTTGCTACATATGATCATAAACTGTATAAATAAAAGATAACCAGTGTGACATCACCCATTGGTTTATGGACCTCAAGTTCAGCATTTTGGCCGTTGCCGTCTTGGTTTTTTGGACCAAGAAGTGATCATATTTGAATGAGAGAGTGGAGCTGTGGAGGAGCGAGGGGTGCAGTGATGCATTGCAGACAGCCTGTCACTCAAGTGGCCCTGCCCCTTAATATACGTAACTTTAAGTCTTGATAAAATGTAAACAGGTGAGTTATATAAAAACTCACCCCCTGTTCAGTTGTCATGAATGCTGAAATTAGCTATAGAGACCAAAACCGTTTTTTGTACTTAGGCTGTAAACATGTT
Source organism: Epinephelus moara (assembly GCF_006386435.1). Taxonomy (NCBI): domain Eukaryota; kingdom Metazoa; phylum Chordata; class Actinopteri; order Perciformes; family Serranidae; genus Epinephelus; species Epinephelus moara. The sequence continues at coordinate 38,149,377 of NC_065508.1, read as the reverse complement.
GTTTGCTGTAAAGTTGGGCATTTGAACATGGGGTTCTATCTGGACTGAGTGGCTTCTGGAGCCGGCCTCAAGGGGCCAATCGATGAAATGCAGTTTTTGGCCCTTCTGTGTTGGCATCATTTTTCAGCCCCGGATGCTGCTGCTTGGGTATGATGCATTCTTACCAGATTGGTTGTCCTTTTGTTAACCTGCAAGGTGTGGACCCCCACCGAAAAGGAAATGAACTGTGTCACAATATGAGACTTTGAAAGTGTTGTCATTGTTAGTGTGGTCACTCTGCTGATGGAAGGCTGAGACAGACTCAAGTCATCACTGTTGCACAGTTGCATTTTTCCAGTTGCAAAATACCTTAGTGTTGTGATTAAGAGGCAACACCCAGGGCTGAAAAATATAGTAGACACACAAGTGCCAAAAAATGCAGGTCCTTGAAGAACAAAAAAACAGTTTTGGTCTCCATAGCTCATTTCAACATGCATGACAACTGCACAGGGGTGAATTTTTATATAACTCACCCATTTACATTTTATTAAGGTTTAAAGTTACTCAAGTGGCCCGTCCTTAATATGCATAACTTTAAGCCTGTCTGCTGATAGTGTCCTTGGTTTCTCATTCAGATCCTCCTCTTGCTCCTCCAGAGTGCCAGCCTCTCAACCAAATATGATCACTTCTGGCTCCAAAAAACCAAGAAGCCAAACTTGAGGCTTCAAAAGAGGAGCTGACACACTGACTGGTGATGTAACAGTAGCTACGTCCATTACTTTTACAGTAGGGATGTCCCGATTGGGTATTGGCGCCGATCACGTTATGTTTACAAAATCGGAATCGGTAATAAAAGATTGGAGGAATCAAAACAACAAAAATCTGCAATTTTTTCATCTGTGTTGGTCAGTGTTGCCTCCGCTTCCCAATGTATAAAATTTGGCAATCCTGTATATTTTATAAATATATTTTTTTCACAAGACAGTGGTTATCAGCTGATGGCTTGCTCACCTCCAGACACACCCACTGGTGGGCTAGTGAGATGGCTCGATCACCTGAGCCCAGTTAGACCGGCCCCTATATTATGCCACTCCTGGCAGTATGGCGAGAGTCGCCAGCGAGTGAGAAATGAGCCAGAAGTCCTCTGTGTATTCGGCCTACCACGGCATTTTACACCGCTCAAAGTCCGCGAAATAGGTGCGCTTCCCTGTGGAATATCATCCATCCGACCTCCGGCCTCACCTCAGATTCCCCGCCATGGATATCAAGGGATCCTACGGAGCCTCCACACCCGAAACAACGCCGGAGCGTTACAGCATTCACCCACGGTCCCGTGAGTTGGCAAAAGCTGGGGGTTACTTTTCGTTTCATTATTCCTTATTTGGAACCTTCTGGCCGGGTTGATTTATTGTTTTGAAACTGAACAGAGTCAGAGCGTACAGTGGATTTTCTTTACTTCCTTGTTTACAAGAAAACCTGGGGTGGAGTTTTCTTTTGTTTAGCGAACTGTGTGGATTGAACTGAATTGAACTGTGATATGTTATTTGGAAATCCTGGAGTGGAGTTTTTTGTTCGAACTGGATTGAACTGACTGAGCAGAACAGAGCATCTCTTTTCTTTGGTGTATACTTTCTTGAAACTGATTACAGTTGTATTTGTATTTTTTAAAATTGAGCATAATTCTTTTGTTCTACAGAAACCAGGTAAAAAAATTTAATTTTGGTGTTAAGGGACCTGTTTTACGGGTTTTATGGTTTCTTTGTGGGGTTTGACTGAGTAAAAGAAAAATATTTGTTTCGTGTGTCAAACCCCTACAAAAGATATAGGCCTATTTTGTTTGTTGAAAACAAGAAGAAGATATTTAATTTGTTTACATTTTGTGCTGCTGAACCACCGATAAGCTTTTTGGATACTATTTAAAAAATAAACAAACCTTATGGGACAATTTGGATGCATTCCTTTTTTTTTTCCTCATCCATGTTTGGAGAATACTCTCCTAACTTTTTTTTTTTTAAGATTACTTTTTTGGGCTTTTTGCCTTTAATGGACAGGACAGATTGAAATGGGGTGAGAGAGAGCAAGTGGGGGTTGACATGCAGCAAAGGGTTGCAAGCCGGAGTCCAACCTGCGACCACTGCAGCGAGGCATCGCCTCTGTACATGGGGCGCCGGCACTATCCACTACACTACCGACACCCCTTTTTGTGACTAACTTTTATCTTTGGCAGGATCTAGTCTTAACTTTAAGGGGAAATGATAAACGTCATGATTCTAAGAATTTTTTCAGGATGTTGTCACAGGGGGTCCACGTCATTGGTCCGACAGCCCATTGGTCCGACATCCCATTAGTCCGACATCCCATTGTTCCGATATGTGATTGCCACTTTCTTTTTCATTTTAACCCACACCATGATCTTTTCCTAACCCTAACCAAGTGGTTTTTGTGCCTAAACCTAACCAGACCTTAACAACAGGGCATCATGATGATTTCGGAACAACGGGACTTCGGAACAATGGGTTTAATATGGTCAGAACAATGGGATGTCGTCGGACCAATGGGTTGTCAGAATAATGGGCTGTCGGACCCATGGGTAGTTCCCGTCACAGGAGCAACTCTTTGTACTGGAGAGCTTTGTGAATACAGCCCCAGGGTTTATGTAAAAAATTGTGTATTGTGTTTAATGTGCTTTACCTGACTGTCAGAGCCTGTGTATGTACTGTTGAGACATTTTCACTGATGTTGCTGATACCTTTAGTAATTGTAGCTTAAAAAATAGGTAAGAGTCATGATTAAAATAACAAAATCCTGAACTGTAACTCACAGTAACAGATAGGCTTTGTTCTCTGTATCAGCTTAGCCAATTTGTTTCTATTCACAATTCAAATCAAGGCTTTTACACAGTCAAATGTGAAAAGTACCATGTCAAGTATTACAACTTTTCACGTGAACAATCCTCTAGTTTTGTTTGGGTCTGGAAGGTTAACTTACAAACCCTGTATCATTATTAGTGTAATACTGAACTGAACATATGACAGCAAAACTCTATCCCCGACAGTGAATTCAATATATACAAGATCAACAGCAAGCATAGAAGGACACTTAAAATCAAGAAAATGCAGCACTGATTGTGTGCAGTGTTTCACAGCATTTGACTGGCACTCTTCAAAGCCTTATACTAAGACTATCTACAAACATGAACATGGAAGTCTCTCACAAACAGAAAGTGGGCGTTCCCAGCGAAGAAATTAAATATGTAACCCGGCCGATCAAGAAGCACATCTTGATATGATGATACAAGTCATTTTTTTTCATTTGTCTTTCTTTCTTCTGATTGCAAGGTGTAAATGCTTACAGCTTGATGCAAAGTGGTTAAAGTGTTACATATTTTTTTATCCACAACCAAATAAAAAAACAACACATGTTAGTATTTTACAAATATTTAAAAAAGTAAACCTTTATCTATAGGCATTTTAAAATATATTCCATCAAAAATAGTCTGACAAATTTCAACAGTAGAAAAGAAATGGTATACAAATGACAAAAGGTTTGAAGCAAAGGTAGAAAGGTGTCATGATAGAGTGACTTTGGAGGGAAGAGACTCCTCCCTTTCTACCTGTCAGAACAAAGAAATGTTTCATTTTTTTCAACTCGGTTGGTGTTTAAAACCATGCAATAATAACTGGAAAGTAACAACTCCATAATTTAGCAAAATAATTCAGTTGTGGGTGATAAAAGTTGACAAATGAATCTCAGTCCCTACATGTGTAATGGTCTGACATGTTGTTGTCCTGTGAAATCTTGTCACCTTTGGCAAACTTGAGTGGTTGAATTTCAGTCATGCTGAGAGCTCCGAGCATGAACTGTGGCAGCTCCGTGGTCAGACAGCATGGAGGCCGTCCCACATGTCACATCTTTCACTCAGCACAGTTCTCCTCATAATCCTCTCCCTTTCAGATCACAAATGATGACTTGTGTCGGAAATCCCCCTGTAGGTGACATATAGCCAAACAGAAGCAATGTAAGAATTCATCATACTGCAGATATTCAACAGTAATATAGATATTCTTTTTCCACTTTCCTCTCGCACTTAAATGAATATACTGTATGAAGGTATTGTATTTTGGAAGAAATTTTTCCCACACTCAAATCTGACAGTTAACTGCACTGCAAAGTAGGAATTAGCAACTTCTGTAAGCTAGCCAGGTCTATTTTTTTTCTTTCTTTTTTTAAAAGATATTTTTGGGGGCTTTTTGCCTTTATTTGATAGGACAGATATAGCATGAAAGGGGGAGAGAGAGAGGGGATGACATGCAGCAAAAGGCCATGGGTTAGAATCGACCCCCCAGCCGCTGCAGCAAAGACACAGCCTTTGTACATGGGACGACTGCTCTGCCAGGTGAGCTAGTGGGCACCCCAGGTCAAGGTTCTCAAATGTAAACATCAGTAAACATGGATTAAAAGATGGCAGCAGCTTAAGTAGCATCCTTCTAGCCACTGTACAGGTGAGAGGAGGGAGCCATTGTACAGCAGGGGACTCTGGTGAGAGAGGGAGATGAGGCATGTGCTTTACGGACTGGTGTGACGGTGAGAATGTGAGGGTGCTGTCCTGTTCCTGCTGTGGATCCCTGCTATCACTGCTGCTTACAAAGCAGTCATTTTATATGCACCACAGTAGGTGATATGCAGGCCCATACAGAATCTGCGCCCGCAGAACAGATGATTTTAGGAATATAGATGCTACTTGTAATACTCAGAATGTTGTCACTGTGTCCTCCACCTCCGTGTGCATGTGTGTGACAACTGTGTGTTGTATTCACTTGGCATTAAAATCAAAGTAAGTGGTGTAGTGAGAAGAAATATCAAAAATAAGATTTACTATTCATATTATTTTTTGTTCTCTCCGTTCCATATTGAACCTTCCATTTGAATGGCCAGGTGTCCCACATTTTGTTGACTGACTTCAAACAAATGTTTACATTTTTTTCTTAAATTATTGAGGATTAAATATAATTTCTGATTCAAAGTTTCTCCTAAAATCTACTAAATAGTTCTTATAGCCTGCTTGATGTAGGTTTTAATGTATTGTGTGAGGTTATTTTTGATCAAAAACAATTGATATCATGAATTAATAATCACATTACGAGCAACCATTCCACAGATTTTCATTCTGGATCACTGTTGAAAACAAAATCCACAGATTCTGTTTGGGCCTGATGATGAGCCACATTCATAAGCCGCTGTAAAGATTTACACTATAAATCTAGGCACAAAGATAGAAAGATGCATATACACTTGCATATGCATCGTCATCATCAACATCATCAGATTGATAAATCATGGGCAGTTGAAAAGTTACTACAATAAACATTAAAAGAGAGAATAAATGATTTGGTTTAGGCTGCCTATGTCAAACAGCCTTACAAAATGCTTCACATTAAAGGAAAAAATGAAAAGAACATAAACACAGGGGAATCAGTATATTCTCTTTTAACAGCTTCATTTGCAATTCCGTAGGCATCTGAATCTAACTGCCATCTACAGACCTCATCCTCCGTCCTGACGTAGTCCACTCCATCTCCTTTAGCTGGAACTTTGTAACTGAAAGACACAAGGCACATCATGGTTGGATGGATGATGTTGGAGTAATGCTGGTAGAGAGGAATGAATGTATTTGTTGATCATGTAAATAGCAAAACATGATGTCTTACTTGTTCCCTGTCTGTTTTTGGCTGGAGAAGTAGCCTCGCTTGTATGCACAGCAGATCCCCGCTGTTATACATAAGAGCACTACGACCACCACCAGCACTCCCAGTATAATCCCCACAATGTCAATATCATCTGTGGAGTTCAAGAAAGCATTGAGAAATTAAACACTAATATTTGATTAACCTTAAAAATCTTAAACAGCAGGATAACATAGTGGAGTATAGTCCAGTGTGTAAGATTTAGGGGAATATACTGGCAGAAATGAAATATGATATTATAAGTATGTTGACTTTCATGTATAATCACCTGGAAAAAAAGAATCATCGTGTTTTCGTTACCTTAGAACAGGCATGTCCCAACTTTTCTAAATGTGGGCCAGCTTAGATCATATAAAAATACCTGGCAGCCAGCTGCATCTCGCATCATATAGACAGATAAACGCAACTGTTTCGTCTTTCAGTGAAAAAGTATTCAACTGTCCACCACTCCTGAATGCGCCAACCCTCATTCTTGAATTTACATGTCTCTACTGTGGCCTTGTCAGCTACCTAGCAGAAAATATCTGTTGCTATGTTGCCTGTGGATCTTCTCATTCATCCAGGTCATAGTTATCTCAAGGCAACTGAATCAAACGCAACTTGACTTGGTTTTGTCTTAGAAGACATTTCACCTCTTATCCGTGATGAAGCCTCTTGGATAAGAGGTGAAACGTCTTCTAAGACAAAACCAAGTCCAGTTGCGTTCGATTCAATTGCCTTGAGATGTTGCTATGTTGTTTGCTTGTTCACCATCTGTTTATGAGAACAAGTAGTTCCGCCTGTGTAGTTCCTACTTGGTGCATGTCTACTAACTCTTTGATAGTCCTGCAATTATGAGGTGAACGAAAAAATGCAAACTGATTCTTCTTCACTTATCACTGTTGCGTGGTAAGCCATGTAAAGTAAAGTTTGAGAAACAAAACGCAGGCGCCCTATGCCTGGTCTGCAAGCCACAAGTGGCCCCCGACTTTGGACATGCCTGGATGAGCTGTTTATATCTATATATGGAGCGGGACCTCTTTCATGGAGATTGCCATGTTCCACTGCAATGTTTCTACAGTAGCTCAGAACAGACGGGGTCTGTCCATTGGTCCGACAGCCCATTGGTCCGACATCCCATTGTTCCGACCATATTAAACTCATTGTTCCGAAGTCCCGTTGTTCCGAAATCATCATGATGCCCTGTGGTTAAGGTCTGGTTAGGTTTAGGCACAAAAACCACTTGGTTAGGGTTAGGGTTAGGAAAAGATCATGGTGTGGGTTAAAATAAAAAAGAAAGTGGCAAACACATAAGCCATGAGCCTGCTTCGCCTCAAGCCTTTCCCAGCTGACTCAGAGCCGGTCGCGGCGCACCATCAAGGCAGAAATACGCCCACCGGAAGACGTTCAGCACCGCGGAAAGCTCCCCACACAATCTGGACCCCAGAGTTAATAACAGGAGGTTATGGTGTTTCACTCTCTCCTCTCTATGACACTTGTATCTCGACCAGTAGCCTACTTTTGTTGCGTTGCTGATCCTCTGTGGTACACAAATACAGTATAGCCTAGTATAATCACATATGGGAACAATGGGACGTCGGACTAATGGAATGTCGGAACAATGAGAGGTCGGAACAATGCTATGGCACCGAATAGACAAACCAAACACTGGCTCTAGATAGAGCCATTCGCATTTTCACATTTTCGCAAGCAGCGTCAGAAAAAAACACAGATTTTTTTTGTTTAAAACAAATGTTATGTGAAGCTGCTTTATTCAGTGGTTTGACTGGTTTATATCACAAGGTCCATTTGTTTTGGAGACCTCAGCACACATTAAGTTATCGGACAAAAAAGGTGAGCACACATTAGCAGGTGCTGGGCAAGCGTCATGTCCGCCACATGCTGAACAGTGTCGGAGAAACACTGATTTGTGACATGAAACTGCTTTATTTAGTGTTTTCAATGGTTTAAATCACCTGGTCTGTTTGTTTTGGAGAGGAAGAGACCTCTGTGGATAATTCTGCTCCTGGTTAAAACCCTCTGAACAATGAACACTGAATGAATCCTGACCGAGAGTTCAAGCTTGGCACATGGGAGAAGTTTCAGCTGGTTGCAATCTGTAATCCTCCCCGCTACATGCCACTAAATCCTACACACTGTTCCTTTAAATGACAAAGCTTCAAAGTGTCTCTGATCCCTGATATTGTGTGGCAAACTTACAGACTTCCATCTTCTGGGGTGGACACTCAGAGTATCCTGCATCGTTCTTCGCTCGGCAGTAGTACTCGCCTGCATCTTCTTTTCTGACTGCGATGAACTTCTGTATGCCAGAAATCACAAACATAAATCTGATTAATGCAAACCCCTAATGCTCACACTGTCAGTGTTTGTTTAGTCAGTAGTTGTTTGTAGAATGTTTTCGAACAAAGTGGATTGTGATCAGTATTATGACGATTTTTACGTATTCTTTATAGTATAATGGCTAAAAAAATGTTGTTACAGAATGAAACAGAATTGGACAGGTACACCTACAGCTTTACTTTACACAGTATATCAAAATAAACGCTGTCATGATGCTGTCAGTCTTTAAGGCATCATACCAAAGAAGCTAGTGGTGCTTCATGACTTTAGCCTTTTCAATAGAATTACGGCCTTGTGGTTGCATGCCTCTGGGCACCAATCAAGACGCACCTACAGTTTGCATCACAGCTTCACGGCGGACATCCAAAATTAGTGTCAACAATTCAGTATCTGATCAAATGTTTCCCCTTCTCAGTTATAATATTGAGTGATGGCCAGAAAAGTGTTTTTGATTATTATGATGCCACAGTGAAGTTGACCTTTGACCTTTTGGATATATAATGTCATTTTACAGTCTATGGTCATTGCTTCATTGTTTTACCCTATTAGACATTTGTGGGAAGTTTTGTCATATTTAGCGAATGAATTCTTGAGTTATGGCCAAAAAATGTTTTGTGAGGTCACAGTGACCTTTGACCTTCGACCACCAAATTCTAATTGATTCTGATCCTTGAGTCAAAGTGGACATTTGTGCCAAATTTGAGGAAATTCCCCCAAGGCCTTCTTGAGATATTGTGTTCACGAGAATGAGACAGACAACGTCACAGTGACATTGGCCCTTGACCTTTGACTACTAAATTCTAATCAGTTCATTGTTATGTCCAAGTGAATGCTTGTGCCAAATTTGAAGAAATTCCCTGAAGGTGTTGTTGAGATATCGCATTGATCAGAATGAGACAGACGCAAGATCACAGTGGCCCTGACCTTTGACCACCAAAATCCAATCAGTTTATCCCTAAGTCCAAGTGGACAGTTGTGCCATATTTGAAAAAAAATCCCTCGAGGTGTTCTTGATAAATCACGTTCACAAGACTGGGACAGATGTATGGATGTACCTGACAGCCCTAAAACACAATGCCTCCTGCCATGGCTATTGCCGGCGTGGAGTGATAAAAGCAATATAAAACTGTGGGCAGTCTGCTGCTCTTTATAATGACATTCTTCTCACTGCACTCACTATTATGTTTTATCAGAAATGTTCAGAAAATGTGTTGTCTTTGTAGTATACATTTCCTTTTTCTTTTCTATTCTCCCTCCTATTTTATATGTGTACACCATGATGAGAAAATTAACCTTTTTAATATATTTTTTTTAAGTTTGAGCAAAGCAAATCTATAAATACTGTAAATAATAATATTTTATATTAATAATACTATATTATTATAGCAGAAATAATGCATTATAGAATAATGAAAGACGATTGTGGCCTCTTGCAAAAAAAAAGAAATATGAAAATGTCGACAAAATGACTAACAGGAAATTGTCTGGGTTTCTCCAAGTTTCCAAAAATGATGAAGCTTTCCTGGCCCAGTAATATAATCTAATCGTGTGCAAAATATAGATTTCTAAATTGGTTGGTGGGCATTACTTCCTCATATGGGAGTGGCAGTAGAATGATAACTGTGTTTCTGTGAACGGTCTAAAAATAACAGTCAAAACCAGATAAGTACAGTTGAAAAAACATCCTCCAAACCTAATTAGTTTACAGCTTTGACTGTAAACTTCAATTGTTTGTACTGAGCTTGCAACACTTGCACTAGAGTTCCATAAAAAGGCAAACACCAGTGTGCTTTGGTGCGTCACATCTTAGAGGCCAGCATGTAGGTTGACAGCAGAGTGTTGGAGGCAAGCCGCTGAGCAGATCGAGCTGTGCTGGAAAGCAAGCGAGAATTGAGGAATGTGCAAACGAGGACAGTAGATTCCCCTCGTGGCTCAAGCCCTCTCGCACCATCAACTGTCTCCCCAAAATATCTGCCCCCACCCCTGGGCGTCAGGCCACCGTTCCTGCTGCCCCACCCTTGCTGCTCATGTGTGTCCTTGTCCAAACACATGCGCACACATACTCACCAGAGTTCCTGTTTCTGTATTGAGTGTGTATGAGGAGTTGAAGAACTTGAAGCTGGTCTTCGGGTCATCTGGAATCTCTTCCCTGTTCTTGAACCACTGGTACTGAGACTTGGGGAAGCCCTCGTCCTCCACACAGCTCAGCTCAGCTGACTTCCCAAAAGGCACTGATTTTGGGACACTGCATTTTGGCACCACTGGCTTTACTGTGGTGAGAAAAAACACGATCATTGTCACGATCCTGAGTCTTCATGAGGAGCTTTACACCTGACATGAGTTATGTTCTGTCAGCATCACAGCGATAAACAAACTGACACATTCTTCCATGATGCTGCTCGCTCTATGATTGACTTTGATGCTTTAAAAAATCAGTGTCACCCTGACCACTTATGGTTCACTGGACTGAAAGCATTGACAGGACGGGACATGATTTTTGGCCTGTGCCAAAAAATGCAACCAAAACACGCGGCGCTTGCTTTCTTTAGCACTGCAATTCAAAGCAGATGCAGTTTCAGAGGTTTCCTCTTATAGCCCAGAACACGCCTTTGCAGCTGGGCAGGTCTGGTCATAACACATCCTCGTATGTATGCCAAAGGGTTGGTGCGACCTACAACACGGTTTCATCTTACAGCATCTAAAGTGTGAATCACTAAGCTCAAGGTCTCTCTTTAAGGGCACTATAATGGCTTCTTTTCTGCATCCAGAGGAATCTTGATCAAATTTTCATACGTCTTTCTCATATCTTTGACACCACATGCATTTAAGCTGATTATGCAGGTAAGTCGGAGTACCTCTTACAACAAGGTCAATCACAATCTCATCAAATGACTTCTGGTCGTCAGCAGCGGTGACCTCACAACGATATTTGGCTGTGTCTGATCTTGTGGCATTGGTTATCACTAATGTGGCAGGTTCTCTGATCACCGCTCTGTTCTCCAGGTCGCCTGTCAGAGGAAAACATGTATGACATCAGCACTAAAGGTGTGCAAAACTGTAGGTAACAGAAGAGAATTGTTTGTGCATTTTATATGTTACCTGAGATCCTCTTGTCAAAGTACACATAACTTGGTCCATCATTTGTAATCTTCTTCCATTCAATTCTGGGACTGGTTGTAGAAATGGACTCAATCAAACATGATAGCTCGATTTCTTCAAGATAGAGAAAAAAAAGAGATATGACAGGAAATTAAGTTAAGCCTGATATGAAAAAGATGAACTCTATATGCTTTTTTGTGGCTCTTACTGTCAAACTCATCAGTCCACGGTGATTCGTTGTTTGTTTTCAGGACCACTGCAAACACGCTGTAGTAGCCTGCAAGACATGAGAGAAGAGGCAATGCAACATGACAACATGAGACTCTCCAGAGCATGAATTTTCATGATATGGTGATGATCTTATGCTATATGCACAATACCAGCTGACATCCACTGATGTGCTGTGTTTATTTTAACACTCTCCTTCAGGATGTAAGTTCACTCATCTTACATTTCTCAAACACAATCAAAATGAAGATAAATGTCGATCCCACATCAGTGTGATGATCTAAACGTCCTGGTGTTCTCTGGTCATGCTCTGTTACCATCCATCTTCCATTTTTAGTTGTGTTGGTCAAACCATTGTGTGTATGTGTGTGTGTTGAGGGTGGGGGTGCTGTTTCTATGCACAGTGGATAATTGCGCAGGGAGGCATGTGCCCTTTTCAGGGCAAGCTCACCATGCCAGTAGTTTAACCGCCTGCCGAGCCCCCCTCTCCCTCTCTTTCTTTCTCTCTCTCTCTCTCTCTCTCTGTCTCTGTCTCTGTCTCTGTCTCTCTGTCTCTCTCTCTCTCTCTCTCTCTCTGTCTCTCTGTGAGCCTGATGCTATTGCCCATGTGGGACTAATGGTGCAAAAGCACCCCGGAAAGATCTGTGTTGGTATGCGGTGGAGGGCTAAGGCCTTGGGAAGGGGCACTGCTGAATCATCCTGACAGCCTATGGTCCACAAACAAATACACACATAGTCAATTCCACATGAATGTTAACTGAGAACATGCTCATGAACAAAATGATGGTCTGGCTCTTGGATGCAGGGTCACTCGAGCAGATTGGACTGTCACTGAAAAATCTATGGGATGCCTAATGTCCATTTGTGCAACCTCTCTTGCTGCCAACCCCTGGCTGAATCTTCAAAAGAAGCAATAATTTATTATAAAATGAATCATAACTCCTGTCAACTACATCTGGCTTACAGCATACAGGCCACTCGAGTTGTGATACATCTCCGGTGAGTTTTAACATTTCTTGTTGGAAAGACAATCAAACACAAAATGATGACAATTATTCAAAGTGATGACAAAGTGACACAGAATGACCACAAAGGGACACAAAATGAGCATAAAGTGGCACAAAATGATGACAAAGAGCCTGAAAATGACCAGAAAGGGATGCAAATTGACTACAAAGGGACACAAAATGACCACCAGGTGACACATAATGAGCACAAAGTGACAAAGAATGACCACAAAGAGATGAAAAATGACCACAAAGGGATGCAGAATGACCACAAAGGGACCCTGAATGGTGCATACAGTATGTAGGTGTAGTCTGCTACTCATTAGTAGTAGAAATGGTCATGGGCCTTTCATTAAAAAAAGTGCTCAAATGGGGATATCCTGACCTCCACCAACTGTCATCTGGATACACAGCAGTGTCTAGGGTCACCTGCTAAAGCAGACAGGGTAAGCTGATTAGCCCACAGTCTTTCTGGAGATCATGACAAGACGACAGCTTGTTTTTAGCCACTGCTGACAGTAATAACATTGCATGGAGGTCAGAAGTAGGTCACACCTCGGTATGACAATAAAAGATCTACCCTGAGGAAGCTGCTTGGAAAGTTGAAGGTTGAAGCTCATGCTCTGACTATTAATATTCTTGTATCGGGTATAATGTAGGTTTTAACATTGTAAACTCATTTTCACAGGCCTTATTTATGCGCTTATTGTGATTGATTTTACATGAAAGTGGAGATGAATTTTTTTCTGGTGACACTGACTATGTTGGTGACAATAAGTATGAAGACAAGTCTTCAATTAGAAAATGTTGTTTCAAGCAGCCCTCCACACAAACATTCAGGATCCAGGAGCAAATTCTGTATCATGACAAGCTCCGGGGTACTGCTCTGTAGCTCACCCTCACTGACCTTCATTCTATGGAAGTATTTTAGTATCATTTGAAGCTACTTGTAGACAACAATGAACCTTTAGTAATTGTGATTGCTAGCGCTAATTTCAATAAATATTTGACTTAGCTTTGTATCTTAACATGTATTTTATTCTGTACTGCTCTACAACGGCAAAGACAACAAAGTTTGAAATAGGTTTAGCTCTACAGCACAAAATGAAAAAGTTCTTGACAACCTAAAAAAAAGTAGTGTTTTCTAACTGAGAACTTTAACAAAGAATTGCAAAGGAGCACAGATGAGAATCTGTACTCTTTTTCAAAAGTGTGACAGTCAAAACACCAGCAATCCAGCTGAAGCCTGTCACCTATTTAGCTTCCTCTCCACAGCCCTACATGCAGAGAAGCACACACAGTCACAGGCACTTTAAAGCTGTGTGCAAAACAGAAATGCTTTTCATCTCCCAGTGTTTCTGAGAGCTGCTTGCACTGTCGCTACATTCTTATACAAATCAAACTTCCTCTGATGAAAAGTGACTGAACGGTAATCTGTTCTTTACACTGAAAAGCAGAAATATGACCGAATCTATGTTAACACAATGGTGCAGATCTCTGCTCTTCAATAAGACTCCCTGACAGTTAACCCTAATTCATCCAGGTACTTGTTAAAGTATGCTTTTTACTGCTTCTGACAAAAGCTTGTGTATGTGAGGCATGTCAGTGCTTACTTCTGAGTTTAAGTTTCAAATATACAGCATGCATTTTGTAATTTAATACCAAATCTATCTAGGCCAAGTATGCCAAAAGTCCAAAATATCAGAATACGCTGTGCTGAAATAGAATCCAAAGTTGACAATAAATTATTTCAGGTGATTAATTTAGTACAATGACTTTCCATTAAATGCACCACTCAGAAGGTCTGACAGAGCTAATGGAGTTTACCCCCTGTCCCTGTGCTCCTCCTTAATTCGCAGAGTATTAGTGCAGATTAGGTGCCTAAGTGAGCTTGACGCAGACATAAAAAGCTTGACAGGTCTGCCATCAAAACAGCTGTCCAGGAAAACACATAAAACCCCCACTCAAAAAGACTGGCACTGAGTTTCCTCTACATTATAACCAAAACTCATAAACTGGAAGAACTAACCACTTCTGACTGACAAAGAAAAATCACTACAATTATTCTTGTGTATTACAGAATAAAGAGACCTCTTTGTTTGGAAAGGAGCATTAAATGCATGCATCATAATTCAGAATGTATATGATGCAGAGCAATGTAACAATTATAAATCACTTCATCACTAACCCTCTGCTCCAACGATACAGAACAGGGCACATCTGTTTTCCAGCTCCTTCAAAGTGGCACTGTCTCATAGGTGAGTACTTTGAAAAGATATTTTTTTAAGAACTGATTATTGTTTTTTTTTTCACTGATTAAAATGTCACCCTCTTTGTGTTATCTTTGATTTAAAGGAGGGTGCAGCGAAAAAGCAGCACTTTGAAGGGACAGTTCACCCCAAATCAAATATACAAATTTTTCTTCTAATGTGTAGTGCTATATATAAATCTAGATCAAGGGTCTTCAGCATTTTTCACCCCTTTTGTTGAGCAGGAGCAGGGACCCACTACTACATACTGTATATTTTATAAAACTGAGTTGGACCACTGATAATTCCCTGAATATTTTCAGATCCTCTCTCATTTGGTCTAACCTCTAGCTGCTAAGTCAGCAGCAGCTGTAGCACGGTTAGGTGCTTTAGCCTCAACCTCTGAAATTTTACCTGTGGTTTCTGAGGTGGATGGTGTGTCAGAGTCTATTGCTCAAAAAGTGACAAAATGATCCACTGTGGCTCACAAGAATGTCTGTACACTTGACAAACTGGTACTTATACAGCTAATTGGCCAAAAAGGTGCCCCACAGTAATTTAGCCCTAGCAAGCTCCCATGATTGCACAATGATTCATGGGTAACAGTTAGCCTATCATTAATGTTGTGTACTGTAAAATAAATAGGTTTTATGAAAAGGACAATTTTTTCTTCGCCAATAATTGGTTGGATTTATGTTAAAGTGTATTTGCAAACACATTTTACTTTTTGAAAAAACAACAACCAACCAACCAACCAGCCAACCAACCAAAAAAAAAAAAAAAAAAAAAAAATTAGGTTAGAACTTTGCTCAAAACCTATAGAGATAATTTGGAGCGGTGGTGAATCACTTGCAAGGACCCACTGTCTCTACAGGCCCCTCCATCCCAGGGACCCCAGTGCAACCGCTCTGCCTCCACTGTCTACATTTATACGCCTGTCTTACTCCTCTTTTCCATTTCATATACTCTCTTACTCTACAGTATAATGGAACTAGATGATACTCAGCTTGTGGTGCTCAAAGCACCCAAAGAATACATTTAAAAACTCAACAGCAATTTTCATGACCTGGTTACTGGAGATAATCCACAGACCTTGTTGTGAGCAGTTTCATGCAAAAACTTTATTCTTTTATAACTGCCAACTGTGTCACTGCACAGAAGGAAAAGTGCATCTACTCATGAACAAGAGGCTTGTGCTGAGCTGAAATGTTAGCTAGCTCAGAAGTGCTAGGTGAGCTAGCAGTAGATGCACGGTGATAGGGTTTGGAGAATGTCGTACAGTAGAAAGAAAAGAGTTCCTACATGAAATTGCACACATCAAGGTCTGTGGATTATCTTGAGTAATCAACCAGGTCATGATTGATGGAAAGAGACATATCTGTTGAGTTTTTAAAAAGATTGTCGCTTTGAGCACAACAGGCTGAGTGTCATCTAGTTCCATTATATAAGAGAGAAGGCAGACATATCTGCAGCCGATATTCTCAACACTCAAGAAATCACACCAGAACTGTCTACATTAATAAAAAACGCTACAGGTAAGAGGGAAATATGTATTTTTGATTTGGGACGAACTTCCTTTAAGGACTCTAAATATTACAACATCCATATATACAGTAGTTTATAAGTAACATGCAGCATTAATTAATTTCTAGAGTGGGGAAAAAGTCACTTAATTTATTATTGATTACAGACTGATGAAGTTAATTTTTAGTTGCAGCCCTAGTGATTTGCCGAGTCTCCTAGGCACAAGCGCTGACTTCCTAATCATTAACTGGCAGAAAGTAAAGTGGGATGAACAGATGAAGTAACATTGTATCAGAAGAAGTCTTGCAATGTGTAAATCCTCCAAACGAATTGTTATTTAATGATGCTGATAGCAGTGATAGTGACAATTTGACTACCCTCCTAAATATTTGAGCAATCAATTAAACAACTGCCTCCTTCTGGATAGCCTTTCAGCAAAGGTTGCATCTTTTTCTAACTGGATAACAGCGAGAAACAGCTGGACTGTCCAGTAAAGTATCCGAGCCTGATGAAAGCTCAGGAAGTGCTGAGTGTGTGTTATGAGAGCGGTGTTTCCCATCTCTCCTCCAGTCTGTCTGACACATCCTTCCCTGATCATGTTATACTCATCCTGTCTGTGTCTCCTTGAATAGCCTCTAAGGTCTCGCCCTCATCGCTTGTACCAATGGAACACATGATAACTACATATTTTTTATTTGGTCATTGTGAAAACTCTTATTGTGACACACTAGAGCCGAGCAATACATGACTGGGTTTGTGTGTAAGATGTGTGTAATGTAGATTATTAGCTTTTAAATGATGCAGGTGCTCGGTGGCCTAGATATGCCATGAATTTCATTTCTACATTCTCTGTTTTTCCCTTCTTGGTTGGACACAGCTGTGTGAGATGTGGCAATCTGAAAATCTGCACCAAAGTTTTTTTTTTTGTTTTTTTTTAATCCTCCTTGCCGTCCTCATGATGGACGCAGGGTTCTCTCTGTAATCTTAGTGTCATGCCCTCATAAAGCCCACAGGTTTTACATCACTGAATAATACAATAGGCACAGAGAAGCTGGGTATTTCCTGATGCGTGCACTGTGTAATGAATCCCTCCTTTTTTCTGTTATTCCTCCTGGGAAAGCACACTTGTTTCCTGTACCGCTCTTCGCTGAATCCAGAGAGGTGAAGCCGCTACCATAAATAGAAAGGTTCAATTAAGCAACCTAGTGATATTCCCTGTGGAACATCTCTGCCTCATGCCTGTGAGAATATTCTCACGCCCCTTTGGAAGCTCAGACATCAAAGTATACACACCCAGTTTCACTTACTATCAACCAGTTGCTGTTCTGAAACTCGTATTTGTATTTCAGTGCTGTTTCAGTTGCACAGAGCCTCTCAGCCAAGTCTGTTTTTTAAGAGAATCAGTGCACTGTTCACATGAACTACCATAGTGCTATTAATATTCTTTTTTATCATTGTTCCATTCATTCTGAATGCGGGATTCAATTGATTCCCTGAATTCTGTCAGTTCAATAAGAGCAGGTTGAGCAATTCATTTCTTCCCTGTCCAACAGAAATGACTACTCATCTCAATAAAACACCTGGCCAGTCACATCAACCACTGCCATCTTCAAGGCTGTGACCTCCAAATGATTTTTACCAGTTTATAAAAATGACAGGTGAGAATATATTGTACATGTCACACATTTTCTGTGCTACATTAAATGGACAGTTTACCCCCAAATCAAAAATAAACATTTTTACTCTTAACTGTGGTGCTATTTATCAATCTAGATAGTTTTGTTGCGAGTTGTCGATTGTAGGAGATACCGTCCGTAGAGATGTCTGCCTTCTCTCCAATATAATGGAACAAGATGGCACTCTGCTTTTGGTGCCCAAAGTGCCAAGAGATATATATTTAAAACACTAATCAGCAATGTCTCTTTGTAGAAATCATGACCCGCTTACTCAAGATAATCCACAGACCTTGTTGTGAGTGGTGGGACTATTTTCATACCAAACTACACCCGCTAACGGTATCACTACACAGAAGAAAGTGTGCATCTACTTAGGCTGTTCTCATAAACTCCTACAAAAAAAAATGCACTTAAATTCGTACATATCCCAATTATTTTGAAAGGCTGTAATGATGTGACCAATGAGCTGATGGGAGTAAACAAGAAAGCAGTCCCGAGTGATCTTGTAAGGTGGCAGGTTGGAGTGGTAGATCACAAAAACATGGACTTTCCTCTGAGTCTTTCCCCTGGAGATGCGTGTTCAGAACCATGTGAGCTCTGTGTAAACTTTGAGTAATTTTAAGGTACGTACTCGCCATGTTTCTTTTCCTAAACCACAGTAACTTTATTTGCTTAAACTTAACTTCCGGAACTTTATGTTACTGCACGTTAAGGAAATAATGTCAGTAATGGGGCGCTAATTTGTAATATATCATATGAACTGTTGTAACTGCATTTTTGTAGGCTATCATATGAACCATTTTATGAGGATACGTTGACCTGCTCATGGATGAAAGGTTCATGACAGTGCGAGAAGTAAACATTAATGATGTTCTTCACAGCTGAGCTGTAATGTTAGCTAGTTCAGTTCAGTGAACTAGCAGTAGATGTACGCTTCCTTCTGAGCGATAATATTGTTGGCAGATGTAGTTTGGTAGAAAGAAAATAGTTTCAACATGAAACTGTTGGGTCTTCTGCCTGTGACTGGCAACGTGGAGACATTTCATCCACCAGCCACAAGCTTAATTCGTTTTTAGTGGTCACACAGTTGACCACAACTAAAATCCAGTTTGGGTTGTTAAACCTAATCGGGCTACAGCAGCCGAGGAGGGCTCAGCTTTGGTGGGGTGTATTTCCTGGAAGTTCAAGTTCTTATGCTGTCGGTCATAGTAGGTGTTTTAGGAGATCTGAGGTAACGTTTTTCGCAGCAAAAAAAAAGTCTTCCCAGCTGGCTACCAACGTTTCCAATGATGATATTTGGTTGAATTTGGGTTGTGATGTCAGGTGACCAAGATTCAATGTCAGAATAACTAATAACTAATAAAAAAATAAATTTAATGTAGAATACTGACGACAGATGATGTTGATATTCTGTTGGTTTTAAGTTGTGTTGTTAAGTAACCAAAATCCAATGTCTTCCAAACATCTCATGCCAATGTCATCTTGATGTAGAATACAGATATTTAGATGTGAGGTATGGAGAACAAAATCGACTGTCTGCGAAACATCATAATATCCACATCCACACAGTGTTAAATTATAACATAGTTAGACATTTAAAATATTATTTACCTGATTTTCATACCAACCAAAATTTAATGTCTGTCCGATGTAAGAGTCCAATGTCTTTCTGACGTCATTTTGATGTCAAGGGGGGTTACAGCAGGGTTAGTACCACTACCTTATATTCTTGTCATTTTTACTCTTGACAAAGTCAAATTATTGTGACTATTTCCAGCCGCTGAATGTATGCTATGTGGTTCCGATATCCAAGCTTGCTGCTTTGTGACATGCATGCGCAGTGGGATGATTACATAAAATGAATCTGGGGATGTGATTAATTGTTCGATTTTAAATCAGTAGGGGGTTGACAACAAAAATAAGGTTGTTATTGTTATTTGTTTTTAGGGTAATTATATTATTACTGAAGTTGTATTAGTAATTTCTTACACTACACGTTCCTGGAAAAAGGAATAGTACTGTAATGTGTTAAGTCATGCATTACTGCTCAACGCTGCTCACAACAAGGTCTGTGGATTATCTTGAGTAACCATGTTATGACCTCTGGGAACAGACATTGCTGCTGAGTTTTTTAAATGTATTTTTGGTGCTTTGAGCACCACAAGCCAAGTGACATCTAGTTCCATTGCACTGGAGAGAGAGAAGACATCTCTATGGCTATCTCCAACACTCAGCAACTCACACCAAAACTATCTAGACTGATAAACAGCAGTACAGGTAAGAGGAACAATATGTATTTTTGATCTAGGGGTCAACAGTCCCTTTAGGGAAATCTCACCTTTAGCAGAATGAGCATGTGCATTTATACACGTGTAGAGCCAGGTGCTTTGATATGGGAACATACATGCTATATATTCACTGCGTGTAGCTAATGTTACATGAATAACATGTCCTCAGTACCCCTGATACGTATTCAGCACCATGTTTCCAATCTAAACATAGGTAAACAAGCAAACCAAGGAAGCAAACAACTATATAGCTGTGAGGAGTGTGGTGGGAAAAAGAAGTTGTAAATGATGAGGGAGACTCAACTGAGCGCACATCATTCATTAAAACATAAACTTACACTGCTTGTTCTTTTCACAAAATCTGAATAAAGGAACTTGACTACACCAGAAAAAAAGAAAAAAAAGAAGAAAAGGCAAGAAACGTGCTCATCAGGACATTAAAAGCCAACAATAAAACAAAAGCAAGCAATTCAAATCTGTATTGTAGTAAGTTATGAAACTTAGAGTAATCAAATGAAAAATATTTACACCTTATCAATCTGAAATTGTTAAAAAAATAATTGACTTTTAGGAGCAATCCACTGGATTTTTCATGTATCTATTTATGGACATTTTAAACAGTACCTTAAATGTCAACGGTAATGTCAACACAACTTAAGAAAATTGGTTAAATAGGGCTGGGGAATATGGACTGAGGGTTGAGTATTGATACTTTCACAAAATATTTACTGAGTAAGAACAATCATCAGTAATGTGGATATAATGACTACGTGGGTAAAGGCAGACGCTAGAACAGCTAGAGCAGTCTTATAAGTTCAGAAAAAGACATCACTTTACTGTGGTGCAGCCTTTAAAACCAGGAAACCACAACACTTAAGATATTACGATATCCAAAATATAGACGATGTCTGGTCTCATATCACAGTATCGATATAATATCAATATATAAAGCAGCTCTGGCTACCACTGTTACTCTAAACACAATTAAACTTCATTACACAAGGTGCTTCTTCAGTTCAATACAGGGCTGCAGCTATTGTCAATATAATGATGTTAAAATTGTGTCCAAGTTGTTTTGTCTGACCAAAATCCAAAGATGTTTAACTTATTATCACATATAAGAGGGTTAAGCAGCAAAGTCTCACATTTGAAAAGCTGAAACCACAGCATGTTTGGCATTTTTGCCTTAAAAAATGACTCAAATGATTAATTAATTTTCATAAATATTTATTGTTTTTTTTAATTTGTGTCATCCAGCAGATTTTTTTTATACTGGCTCAAGGACTGTTACTTGAACTACAGATTGTACTTCCACTTTTTGTATGACCACCACCATGGATACAAAGAGTATAGAAGTAGATCAAGAGAGAGACCCGCCCTGTCCTCTCTAAAGCACAGACCAAACTGAGATCAAATGTTTAAATCTAGGCAGTGCTGATCAATACATAATAATATAAGACTATATTACTTAATTGACTTTTTCTCTCCTAAAATGTCTTTATAACATATTTTTGTGCACTGTTTGGCTTAATACAAGATTTTCTGAAGAGGAAGTGGGTGCCATACCATTTTCGAATCCTAGGATAGCAAACAAATGATTGGCTAGTGCTTATTGCCTTTGTTGGTTGGGTTGGTTAGGTTTAGGCAAGAGGAGTGAGATTGGTTAGGGTTTGTGTAAGAATGTCAGGGTAAGCCAATCAGAGGCAAAGTAAGGTGAGCCATTCCTTCACTATCCTAGGGCTCACAAATTTGTTTCCTGTATTGTATAAAACAGGCTGAAACAACTGAGATCAGAGAGTGAAGCTAAGCAGTGTTGATCAAATATGAACCAAGATTTGATACTGCATTGCCTATTTTTTGCCTCAAATGTTTTCAGAAACACATTTTAGCTTAATTTTCAACTGTAATTCAAGATTGTTTGTTACCAGTATTGTTTCCTGTATCAAAACGGACAAGCTGCCATTATGTCGCCCACCAGCAGGAGTGTTTTTTGGTCTGGTGCAGAGCAGTGCATTCTTCTTGTTGTAGGTTTTCTACCTCTTGAACAAAAGTGAATGCCACAGCCCTTTTCCTCTTCTTGCTCTGGTCATGTAGTACCAATTTTAAAAGTATCATATTTCTATCTTTCTCCTACATAGACAGTCTAGTTTTATAAAAAGACCATCTTTCCAGCAGTGGAATACTTCTTTACAGAGGCAGTAAAACTGACCTGAAAAGTTTAGGAATCGAATAATTCCGCAAAATGTCTCAATCCTAAAATTTAGAAGGAGTGTGCCACTAGGAACTGACACACTAATTTAATTATTTTAGATTACTAGATGACTGATTAAAGTCCCTCAGAATGACTAAAGGTCTTGTTCCTTCAGGAACTCCAGATAGATGGATAAAGATCTGCCCTTCACAATTCATGATGTGTTAAGAGGTTGCCACGTCTCCTGTGTCCCTTTTCTATACCGAGGGCACACGAAACATCTTTTAAGAGGTGTAAATGTTTATGTTCTCCCACAAGCTATGTTTGAGATTTTGGCATCGCACACATGACCCCTAAGTTTCTGGTCACAGTGCTCAAAAGTTCAACGTGAGCCCCAAGCACAATGTAGCAGAGCCCAAGAAAGATCCATTTTTAAAGTGTTGTAAGGGTAAAGTGGAATGAACAAAACATAAAACTATGCCAATTGTTCTGTGAGATTAAGAGAATTGATGATGATGTAATCCTAAGGACAACTGAATTAAGAGTGAAAAAAATACAGTTGAGTCACTGATAATTGTTATTTTAAAATTATTATTCAGTGAATTACTATTCAGTGAACAAATATACACCAGTCAAGTCCCTATCTAAAATCTTTAAGTGGAATATGATGTTATGCAAAGTTATAAACAAAATAATATAATTTTGTGTATCATTAGTGAAATGCCCCTTTAATTATAGATATTTAAACTGTGCACTGTGGCACTGGGCTGCTGACTGGAAGCAAGGAAACAGTTGAACAGAGTATTGCTGAAGCCCTCTCACGTCTTGCATGCTTTACCCTGAGGAGATGCGAATTTCCATTTGATAAAAGTCTATGATGTCAGCTGGGACACAAAGCCTGACAAATTAATTCATAAGAGCATCACATATTACCATAAGCTTCTTTCTGAGAGACGATTACAGCTAGATCCTAGACAAAGCATGCTCTGGTGCTCCAGTTCCCATAGCAATATTGGTGTTATTTCCATAGTAACTACATTCTTTTTCTGTCTTACTTGTTGTTTCCCTCCCCCCTCAACAGTGACCAATGCCAGACAGGATCCCACCTGTTTTGGTAGCTGTGGGAGAAAGTGACTAAACAGACCCCAGAGGTCTTCCTCCATGAAAATAGTAAGCTTGTGACACAATGACAATAAGGGAGAGGTTTTAGGGCTGAGCTGACAGGGAGAACGACCCCAGGTTGTATTGTCACAGCTGTGGTCATTCACCAGTGTCGGTCTCTTCCATCCAGAAGTGTATTTTCAACTTTCTTCTCCCCACTCACACCTACGTTTAACTTTCCAGTGCCTGTATGTTGTGAAAGCTCTGTCGCAACACAGACATTTCAGATTACCACAGACAAACTATTCATGAGATAAAATAAAACATGGTGAGATTTCAGGCTGAGTAAACTCTTTGTTGGATCAACTGGGGAAATCATTCTCTATTGGTTAAAGAAAAAACATTTTGCTCTTTTTTCAGTACATACTGAAGACTTCAACAACAGGCTTTTGTATTCCTGAGCTTGAGCTGAACTACAAAATGATCTAAGCATAAGGCATTTTTCCTTTTTCTGGTGTTGTCACTTCAGAAGTTGACATTCACTTTATGTCTTACATGACTTAAAGAGCCTCTGAGAGAACTGCCAATCTGTGTGAAAATGTCCAAAATTGTGTCAAAAGGATTAAGTCAAGGGAAATGCACATGTAGAGTGGTTAAAGGAAAGATAAGGCAATTTCTACCATATAGATGCATCAGATGCTCCTTCAGCTGCTAAGCAAATGTCACCACGTTTGAGCGCATAAATGGATGGACCCAGAGCAGCTTGTCAAGTGTATGTAAAATATGCAGCTATATAAAACCGACATTTAAATGTATCACATGTTGAACAGGGGTGAAGTGGTCAACTACATTCATGGGTTGGAATGTTCAGCGTGTCGGTATTTGGGTCATAGTTTGACAGGTTTCCTGTAAAGGCCAAGGAAAATATCAGTATTTTATATATTTTCCTTGGTAAAGGTGAGAAAAAAGAGAGTTCACAGCTTCCTTGTCTTCCCATTTCTGTCTTTTACTTTGACTGGTAAATATAAATAACTATGTAAAAACATTGATTATTTTATAGAATATTAGCACCCTAGCTATTAAAATAAATGTGTATATATATATATATACAGTATATATACATACATGTATATATATAAATTGTTGCTTTTACACTTGAAAAAATGTTGGTATTGTACATTTCGGCAAACTGCATATGTTTCATTTGCATGATATTATGTACCGAATACACTGAAACATTGAAACAATAGCCCTTTTTAAATAGAGGTCGTGCAAATTTGCAGGAAAGCCCAATCAGTCTTCTTTCAGCATTGGCAGTATAAAAACAAAATCGGGGAGTGCAGCAAAATGCCGCCTGCCTACTCTTGTTCATATAGAATGTGCCTTTTTCGGGGCAATGGGGGGCGTGAGCAAGTAACAAAATGTGTAGCTCAGCGTGTGATGTAAACAGTGACATACTCCACTTCGGCGATTCTTTCATATGTTGGCCCGTCCTTCACCGTTCCCGTCATTTGACTGTTAATGGCCTCTTCACTTGCGAGGACAAGGAGGGCGCGCGAGAGGTTGCTCATCTTTACAGTGTCTGTCAGGTTTGCGTTTCCCTCTTGCCACTAGCTGCTCATTCCTGCTATCATCTGTTTCCTGTTTATCCACTGCCAGTGAGTCGCACGTGCGGCGTCATCAACAGCTCCTCCCACAAGTCATCAACAGTCCCTCCTGTGGTGAAAGGGCGCCTCGTTCTTTTTAAATCAAAAAGGTCTCGCCAATATGTCTACCCTACGAGGCGGAAAATTGGGCACCTCGGATCAACTCGCCAGTCTGGCTCTGTGTGTCTAAACGCTCACAGCTTGCCAGCAAAACAGCCCAACATTCGCCGAAAATCTGACAGTGTAAAAGGGGCTAATGCTGTGGTTAATGCGTGGTTAGGTTTAGGCACAAAAACCACTTGGTTATGGTTAGGAAAAGATCATGTTTTGGCCTAAAATACCTGGTTCTGAGAGCACAATTCCTACTGCTAGAAAAGCAGCAGTGTTTCAGTAAAAAACTGCTTTTCATGCCACTATCCCTACATTTGCACATTATCATGTAACTCATTTGTTGAAACTTTACTTTTCAAAATGCTGTGGTTAATGTGTGATGAGGTGTGGGCACAAAAACCACTTGGTTATGGTTAGGAAAAGATCATGTTTGGGCTTCAAATACTTGGTTTTGGGGGTACAGTACCTGCTGGAAAATCAGCAATGTCCCAGTAAAAATCTAATGCTTTTCATGCCACTACCCTGGCAGGAAACTTGGCAAAGTCTAGGTAATAACAACTGCTTTTCTTACCGCTATCCAAGCAGGAAACCCAGCAATGACTTGGTAAAGAATGAATCTTTTCATGCCACTATCCTGGCATGAAATGAAGAATTGTCTCTGTAAAAACAAACACTTTTTCATGCCTCTATGTTGGCAGAAATGCAGCAATATCTTCGTAAAAAAACAACTGCTTTTCACAGTACTGTCCCCACTGGAAACATAGCGACAGGTTGCTATAAATCACCCACATTTGGTGCCTAAATAGCCACTGGAAAAACAGCGACGGGTTGCTAAATCACAACTGGTTTTGTTGTTTGTTGGTCTCAAACAGTGATCTGCAGCTTTGCAGCTTGAAGTCAGATCATATATTACGTCACTTTATTAACGTTGATATGTTAAGGCCCTGACACACCAAGCTGACGGTCAGCCACAGGTCAATGTTTGGCCATCAGTTAGCATCTGTCGCCCTAGTCGGTGTTGTGTGTCCCGCACCATTGGCCCTCATCTACCCCCGTCTGCCCTTTTTGGGCTCATTCAGCATCAGCATCAGCATCAGCATCAGCATCATCGACTGAAGAGCCCATCAGTGAATGGATTCATTCTGACTGACAGTTCAGCTCAGTGCACAAAAAGAGAAACAGAGGTGAGGAAAGTTAACAAAGAGCAAAAATAAAGAGGAAGTGAGACCAAATCAAACTTGTTATATAAGGTCAGATTATTTTTCCAGTGTTTACCCTACTATTATTCCTTCTACTATTATTCTTGAAAGTCAAGTTAATTTTATCTAATTATATTTTCTATATAGCGCCAGATCAAAACAGAAGTCATTTAAGGTTACCTTTCCTATAGAACAGGTCTATAACTTGTCCTTTTATTAAACAAATGAAATAGCCTTATGTTATTTATCTTATTTACACAACGGCATGTCATTTCTGTCTCTACATAGTCGCACAGTTACAATTCTGCTCTGCTCTCTGTATCATGCACGGCGGAGTTCGGCCCCGATGCGCGCACACACACACACACACACACACACACAGACACAGGTGAGCACACTAGAATGCGGCTCAGGCCGCATTTTCCTGACCAAACCCGACCTGAGTCCGAGACAATTGGAGTTCTGCCCGAACCCGCAGCGCAGCACTGTACACACACTCAATGGAACAGAGCCTGTGTTGCGTTCAGGCATTGTCGGCAGCATGTCAAGTGGGCCGAACCCGAACCGAACCCAAGGAACATTTTTGATTTGTTATCTGAATGCTAAGTGGTCTGCATATAGTCAGCTTTAATAAACACAGGAGTTAAGTAAAGACCTGATGACAAAGAGCAGGTGGAGGTAAAGAGAGACGTGAACATCTGCATATGTACATACTGTAATTGCACTTCATCTGAGCATGGATGAAAAGTAATCTGAATACAAAAAGCTAATTTTAATCATCAAACAGGCCCCATTGGAATTATAGGCTAGGAAGACTCACAGTTGTGTTGTCCAAAACAGTTTTTTCCCCCACATTGTACCTCTGGTGGTTAAACCCATTCTGTCTGACTAAAAGTTGGATCCTGGTATCAGGAGTTCATTCAAATGCATCCTATCTTTTCCAGGTGTACTCAAACACAGTTCAGCTTTCCCCACAAGGGCTCCTTGTGTATTCATTTATTCTGCATTTACATATGAGGCTGCTGCAGGCCCTGATCTGTGAGCCCAGTAAGGCTGGGGCAACCCATGTGCCTTACTGCTGGTGAGCCCTCTGATCTAGGCAGGGTCAAAGACTAGGCCTGAGCCAATGAAAGTATGGGAGGGGGGGGGGGGGTAAGGGAGGAGCCGATGGTGTCACTGAATGCCTGGGAACCTGTCACTTTGTGTCAGCGTTAGCGTCTACATCTGGCCTGCTCTCACTTTGACCTCGAGCTAAGTACAACTAGCTCACAGGACTGGACCACAGAGTAAGAGCAGCAACTTTTACTCTTCCACCTCACACGCAGCGCCTTTCGCTTGCCATGATGATAGTCACTGCGTAAAGAAATCACTTCACATCAGGGGACTCACAGATTCCACACACAAAAAAGCTGTTAAGGTTATGTGCACGTATCTAAAAACACTTAAATAATCATGAATCTCTCTCAACTTTAAATTGTTCTCAATAGACCCAGGCCTCAATTTATTATTTCCTAAATGAGAACATTAACTTTATATTTTCCCCATTTTGGCCATTTATTTATAACAACATAACAACAGAAAATTGCATTTGGTACAGTTTATATTATACAAACACAATTATTTTATGCCCTTCAGTATTGTATTACACCTGCTGTAACGTTACTAACATTATTAAAAAAATGTGGATGATTGGTGTGCAGTCTTTAAAACATCAGGGTCCTGTTCCTCAGCCATGTCCTCTCGCATGCCCCCAGTTGCTACAAGTTGTTCTTGAACTGATATTGACTGAATGATCTTCAATGATAATATTACTCATTCACGAAGTCATGTGAGACATCTTGGCCGTGACACAATCAGATCCTGGCTGCTGTATGGTCCCAGCAGCCATGCATGCCAGTGGACACCTTTGTTTTGTGACACAGTTTCAGGCCGTAGGAGTGAACGAATGCTTAATTAAACAGAACAATGGTCAATGGCTGTTGTGACTGAGGACATAATAACCATTTACCACATACCTTGTGTAAGTTTAGACAATCTATTGGCCAAACGTCCCGTCATGAGGTGCTCATGGAAAACATGATACTCCATAGAGTTATATTTGAGATGCAGTGTAATTCCAGTATTGCACTCTGTGCTGAAACACTGTGCCCCCTCCTCTAGTTGTCTGAACATGAATTATTAGCAATACGACTAAGTCCGTCACCTGTGTAATGATATAAATTCATTTTTTTTGGACGCCAAAATGTAAGAATTTAAAGGTCCAGTGTGTAGGATTTAGGGGGCATCTATATGCAGACATAGAATATACTATTCATATCAGTATTTTCATTAGTTTATAATAACCTGAAAATAGTAATTGTTGTGTTTTCATTATCCTAGAATGGGCCTTTTATATCTACATGAGGCCCCTGTCGTGTTCTCTTTACACAAATAACACATAGTGAGACCGAACTACGTGACGAAGGTGTGGCTGCTTTTTTTTTCTAGCCTCCTTTGTCCTAGCCTTTCACATCCCATGACACATAGAGTAAAAATTCTTAAATTCTATTGGTCAGTAGCAAACACACAGGGCCTCCTGCTACTATTTTGTCAGCTCTATAAACATACATCACCACAGCCCCCATTAGGTGCACTGGACTTTGAAGCCAATTTTCATAGTGGCCAAACAGTGTAATTACACCATCACATGATGCCCTGGGGCCCAAAAAGACTTTTTCCAACAGACCTACATGTTGAAAGAGACATCTGTAAATCAGTGGATGAATTTATTTGAGCTTTACAACCCCCAAAAAATGACTCACGTCACTATCAGGATTTGATACATTTGGTCCAATAACATTTGGAAAGTCTAGAGGAGCAGCACCACTGACTCAATTTATCCCCATTCAAGTTAGCAAAGTGCTAAATGGGAAGAAGTTGACTCAGCTGGCAGAAGTCTAGTATGCCTCCTCTAAGGTCCACACAGTGCGGAAGCAGTGCTTTTCATGCTGGTAATTTTATATACAGCAGTTGAACTTTTTTGACCTCATGCACCACTAATTAACTTTCATAGAAAAGAACGGAGCCATGCCTCCAATGTATTCAAGTCTCTTTATAGATCATCATCTACATACTGAGTGGGTCCCCTCCCACATAGCCCAGAACTAGCTATGCCAGTTTGGTTAATTTTGCTTTTGAAAGACTGACCGGTTAAGTTTTAAGAAAAAAAAGAAGACATGAAATACAAGAAGCCATTCCCTTTAGTGTGGTGATCCATTGACTCTGAGGTTTAGTGCTGCCTTAAATAGAGCTATCCAGTTAGAGGTGGTACAATTTTAATGTTTTTGTGATGGAAATGTATTTTATTTTATTTTATTTTATTTTCTGTTGGCTTAGCTGACAGACAGCCAACCAGCAGCATTATCATGTGGAAACATGCCCACTGCCCAAAGTCCATCTCCACTGGTCTCATGGCCACACTGTCTTGCGCACCACCAGCTGGCAACGCCATCCCTGTGGCGATATTTGTTCCTGAAGAAACATTGTGCTCACCCTCCATTCACCCCCCTGATCGCTCCAGTGAATAAGCGGCTTCATTTTGAACCGTAAAACACTTTTAGAATTGTTAACTATGTTAGCACTACTAGCTGTGCTGACACCGCTGACTACGGTAACATAGTAAACTTATGGTTTAAAATTCAACCACTTACTCACTGGGGCGAGTTGGGGGGGAGACCAGAGGGTGGGCACAATGTTTCCACAGGAATGCTGTTGGGTTAGGACGATGTTACTAATGGAACAAAGAGTAATGGACCAATGAGCGGCACCACTAATGCTAGGTAGCACCCACCAAACCTGGGTAGTATGCAATGCAGTAAACTGACAAGTAGCAAAATTAACCTATAGACTGGCATGTGTAACTGGTCAAAAATATTCTAGGCAGGTAACAGCTTAATGGTTAACCACTGACATCCCTACCTAGAACGGACAAACCAAATACTGGCTCTAGATAGGGCCAGTCTTGTTTTCATATTTGCGTGTCAGCAACAATAGTTCTCCTACATGCTTGGCACACACAAGAAGTTCCAATTCTGCAACCTCACCACTAGATGCCACTGAATCTTACACAGTGGACCTTTAAACACAGTTTGACTATCTAATGCCTCCACAACCCTTTTATATATGCACTGTGAAATGATATGGTGTTTTTAATCTTAACTTGTAAAATACTACATAATAATTGTTCACTGTGTCGGTGATGACGACCATGGACGGGACATAACAAGCCTTTAAGTGGTGATACATGACACATTTCTATGTAAGTGCTGAAACTGAAGCTGATGTCAGTGAAATTTAATGATGATGTGTACAATTACAGGTAATATCCTACAATCATGAGCTGTTCCTCCTGACAGTGAGAACAGGTTAATATTTAAATGCCCAAGCACTATTTATAGTGTCTGTCAGCACCAGCCAGAGCCCCTGCTGTCTGCTAATTGGGATCCCCCCCTAGGTAAGAAGTGTAAGCAGCGGTAGCTCTCCCTGCCTTTCACAGGCACCCAGGGAAACCTTGACCATACTTCTGGATCAAATAATTGGCTGCTCATTTTTCTAGCTCAGGTCAGCCTCTTGAGGGAGACAGTGAGAACGCCTTGTCAAAACAGATCGAAACATAAGGCCAAGAGGGTGAGCAGGCCTCCCCTGGCGTAGCATCTCTGTTATGCGAACAATCTGACATGCCACACATGGTGGATGTCCAAATGGATTGGGGAGCTCCGTGGTGTCAGCTTAAAGGAGACCTAACAGGAGGGGGTGGGGGCAAATTCAATTCACTGCAACATTTTTTTTGGGCCACAGTCAGACTCAAATCCTATGCTTGAATTGGAGTTGCTACCGCAGAAAAATCTGTGTTAAATCACGCCACACTCAGTGCCAGAATTAGCTCCTCACCACACACTGCACAGATGGCATCAGCGGCGCTCATTGCAAATGCTTCACATTCTAGTCCAGGCTGCCTGACCCCTTCCTTAATCCTAATTAGGAATGCAATTTCCACGCAGGCCTTTTTCAAGCATGATGAAAATAAACATTTGTATGGCTGCAGCGGTGGCTTATGGGTAGTATTATCTCATGATTCCACGAGTCCACTGATTGTGACACCATTTTAAACCAAACACACGAGTTGGGTTTTATAAATGACTATTGCTACTGTGCACTAACCAATATCCGCTCTGCTAGTCAACAATGAACTGGTCAGATAATAACACATGATGGTAAATCCCTGGATAACATTCTGATGCCTGTCCTTTCAACCAGACACGCCAAAACCTCCCCCACCCAGTATACTTGCACACACTACACACACACACACACACTCACATTCAATATTCACCAATTTCTAAAGCTTTCGATCAGCATGTCACAAAGGATTAACCAATAATTCCTCTACAACACATAAAGATCTGGAAACACTCACATCTGCAGATAGCAGGCTAATCTGGATGCTGGAATATTAACATGGCTCTTTTTTTTTTTTTGACCAGCCAGCAGTTCCTTTACCTAATAATGCTCATTTGGCCAGCACACTGACAGAGAGAGAGAGATGAGGGGGAAGCTGAGCCACTCTGCCACAGCCTGCAGAGATAAGCGTTCATTGTTGAGTGCATGGACAGTGAGCGTAGCTGACCACGATGAGCTAAGGCTCAACTGACAACTGAACAATAATACAACACCACACAGCAGAGACATGTTGACTTAGCAGGTCCAAAAGGTTTAATCTGCCTCACTTCCTGCGTGCTCCAAGGATGCCCGCTGTGGGCTGAAAAGAGCTGAACTGAAAGGGTGCTTTTTGCGATGCAGCCTTTGGGGACACACTAACTTTTTATACAACTCTGCTGACTTTTATTTTCAACTGTTTTCATGAGTTATATATTCCCCCAACATGCACATCTCTGCAGCATGGACAGAAGTTCAGTGTTTTTTTAATGCCTCTGCACTGGGAGTCATCTCAGATAAACTCATTGTAGCTAAATGACACTAACCAGCTAAGCATGAATGCCAACAGACAAATATAACAGTGCATTAAACACACACAACCAAAATGAAGCCAAATGCACTCATGTCTTGAGCCGTGTAGTTGCACATTTGTGGCACTCAGGAGCATAATGTGTGAGATGGCAGCAGGAAGCTTATAAAGTCTTCATAATAGGGCCTCCCAGCAGTGTTCAGCTCAGTCATCAAGATGCTATCAGCTCGGGAACAGCAGGCCCAGGACAAATCCCACTATTTCTAAAGTCTACTCTTACAACAGTGGCGTCCCACAGACCAGCTTATTAACTGGCCTTTGTTTTCACTCTGGAACAAAAGCCATCTTGTGTAGTAGAAGTCTGACTGCTGGAAAAGCATGGCAGTGATTCACATGATGCACGTCTGATCACTGATGGAGCCAATCATTTTAGAAAGCCTCTCTTTCCCAGGTTTATGAGCAATTAAAATCTGTTCCTAGAGCTCTTTTTAATTCCACAACACTTGGTATGATTTTTATTTTTTCAACAGATGACTCATAACTCTTACAATAACCTGTTCATGTTCTAAGAACCACACACAACATGCCATTTGATTTTGTGTTTTCCACAAACCATAGGCTGCATAAAGATCAGGAACTGTCCCTAGCATTACTGCTCATGTAATGCACCGTAAACCCCAATTTGCTAACTCAACTTAAAATTGTTTTGGAAACAGCTTGCACTTAAAACTTATAGTTTAGTAAAACATAGAAACATAAAATAAATGTGTCACATGACTCTTGTCTGACAGGAGTTTCATATCAGTTTGACATAACTTTTTGTTGTTTGAGCATTTAATTCTAAATCATATGAACATAACAATTTACAACAATTTTTTTTAAAAATTATTGAAATATAAAAATATATTGTGGTGAGCTTAGGTTTCTTGGTTGCTTAAATACGGCAAAGAGATGAACGCTGAACCAGGAAGAGCTCTTTCTTTCACCTCAGCACAGCTTTATGTTAGACACTCTAATATCCCCACAGGCGGGAGGTTACTTGTTTACACCGAGCAGTAGGCCTACGGTACGGTACAGTTCAATTCGGTACGCATTTCTTACCGTTCTGTATTGTCCCAATTTTTGGTCACCCCCTCTGTTGGGGTACCTAGCACACAGATCTGATTCTAAAAGGTGGAGCTGTGAACACTGTAGTCCGTTGATTGGTCAATAGTGGATGGTGACTGTTGCTCAGGGCTGAGTTGTAGCTTTAACAAAGGTAACGGCACATAATTTGGCCCCATTACAACTCACAACATTTATCGACAAAACAAGTGTCTGATACTAAACATGTTTTCCAAGCAAATACAACATGCTAATGTTATTAGTGTAAGCCTATAGCATTTTACATTTTAACACGTATAAATTAGCCTAGCTGCTAGTGATCTTTCCCTTGTCTCATATAAAGCCAGGGACAACAGCAACATTTAACAAAGGTAAGGGCACATAATTTGGCTCCATTACAACTCACAACATTCACCGACAAAACAACTGTCACACCAAACACGTTTTCCAAACAAATACAACATGCTAACGTTATTAGCGCCAGCCTATGGCAATTTACATTTAGCCTAGCGATGAGCGGAGATTTCCTCTGCATGAAGCCAGGATAAATCCCGAAGTATAAATCCCTAAATGATATATCACACACAAGAATTAAAATGCTATTTTAGTGGAGGCCTTACTGTCTTCACAATTTATTGTTTCTTATCTGTGAAATACAAGTAAATACAAGCTTCATTTCCACTGAGGGAAAAGGTGTCAGGATACAGAAACTGAGCGTCACTGTTGCCAACTCCTCAGTAAGAAAAGTAGCTATTGGCTGTCCTAAAAGTCGCTAGAAGTCACTAAATGACGTCAAATTTGCATAATTGTCCATATGCATGTAATTGTAATGGCTGCTGTAGGAGAGAGGAATAACATCGTGGGAGAGACAAAAACTGAGTAAAAAACACCCTGAATATGTTTAGAACTACAAATGAACCTTCTTTCAGTGATTTATATTAGACAAAGAAAATTTTACATTTACATCCCGCCCTGACTGTAAACCAGGTCGGGATCAGCCAGCAGCGGTTCCGCGCATG
>NC_065508.1:38091206-38114252 GCF_006386435.1 Epinephelus moara | reverse complement strand
GCAATACACTACAGTGGTTGTGATGCACACATTGACTGTATCAGAAGAGAAACAATATACGTAGGTGAACCCTGCAGCAAAGTGAACCCTCTTCCTCAGAGAGGATCTTTGCCCCCCAGTTTGTTCCTGGCGGCAGAGCAGAGTGAACCGTTTTTCTTCTCAGAGGATCTTTGTCCCATGAGAGCAGGCACTAACAGCTCCGTGTCCGCAGTGTAAACAACTTCGCTGGCGATTTGACAGTCACTAGAAGCACATTATGACCCTTTGTAAAAGTTTCTGTGTGGTACCTGTGTTGTACATGAGCTAACGTTAGCGGCTAAGGAAGGACGAGAGGCTGCCCGGTATGTGTGTGTGTGTGTGTGTGTGTGTGTGTGTGTGTGTGTGTCTGAGTGTCTGAGGAGCGTCAGTACGTTAGCTTGTTAGCCGTAATGTTAGCCTTGCTGTTTGTCATGTTAACGTTATCATCGGCAGCCCTGAATAGCTTGTAAAGCTTTAGCATAGTTAGTTAACACATTTGTTATTGGCCCATGTATTTACTGCTACAGAAAATTAATAAATCTTTAGTTTATTTGCACAACGTCACCTCTCTGCCGTCTTTTATAACGCTTGCTAACGCTAAGTTAACTTTACCAGCAGATCTGTATGAGGTACGAACGGAGGCGACAGTTAGCAGTGTGCTGATGCTTCGTGGTATTTCTTAATCTTTTCTGTGAAACTGATGTGCATTTAATAAACATGTGTACATTATTAGCGTTATATTTTTATGGGAAAATGCGAGTGAGAAAAATGCACCGTAGACTCATGCCTTCAGTGGACGCGCTCCCACCATTGTTTGCTGCTCTGTCTTCATTCAGTGTCCGGCTGTCTCGTGAGATCTCTCGCCATGACCACAGGTGCTAAATGCTGATCTCGCGAGATTATCTGGGCTGATAGTACTGCTGCTGCAGTCTGCTACCGGCTGTACAACACGTCCACAGAGGAAAATAAACAGTTACAGTAAAAGATCGATTTTTAATTAATGAATCGATATTGTGCCATTTAAAGGAAAATCGATTCGAATCGATTAAATCGATTTTTTCAACCCAGCTCTAACAATGATAGTGTTTTTTATTGGCCTTAAACTAATTAGGTAAAATCAGCTATAGAAGTTTAAGTCAAATTAACTCAAAACTCAAAAATTGTCTACTTAACATAAAAAATGTGTCAAGCTCACAAGGGATGAGTTTTTGTGTCAAGTGAACAGTTTTTTAAGTTTTTTATGTCACATTTGTGTAGACTTTATATTGAGATTTTGTGTCATGGATGGATTGGGGTTTACAGTGTGTATAACTACAGCACATCATCAAGGGTTATAAATTGTTTAAAGAATCCTAGAGGAAAGGAACATTCAAAATAAGATATCTTCTTTGTCCAGCCTAATTCTCCTACACATAACTGAGCTCAGAATAACATCAGTATGAGATTTTGACTGTTTTCTCATACTTCTTAAATTCAGCTCCTGAGAATCAGTCTGTTTCTTGTCTCAGCATGAGCCTTATTTAAGATCTTTAATTGCCCCCTTTTCCTCTCTCCCCGCAGTAATCTTTATTTGTCTGAAATAAACAGCTCTTGAGATAACAGCAAAATCCGAAAGAAAACTTGATTGGCTTATAAATGAGCCCGCACAATTTCACAAATTGTTTTAGTGATCAAACTCAAGTCTCAGCTCTGTGAATTTGATCTGTTAACAGAGTTGAGAAACTGCTGAGAAGCCTTTGAGCACAGCAAAAGAACTCCACCTGCTTTATTCTTTTGCTCCTTATTTTTCCTAAAGCCCTGTATACATTGTGCGACTGTGGGTCGTCCCAAACAAAAGATGACCAATGTGAAAGATACGTGGCAATATCTTTGGCCCTGGCTCTAAAATGATGTTCCTGTGCGCACAGTGAATGAGGTTCAAGCATGGCCGTTGTCACGGTCTTGCAATCAAAGACAGCCTGGGATCAAATTCTGACAGTGTCAGAAACTTGGGATGACCATCTCACAGTGTGACTGCTGTTATGACCTACGTCTACTAACCAACTAATCAACCAACAGAAATGCAGCATAAATTGATGTACTGATCAGTGCTAAACCTAAATAAACACACATGAAATGGAGGCAAAATGCACTAAAAGAAATGTGTGGGATTTCAGCAAAGAGGAAAACCTTTTGGAGTTTGGGCACCAGAAACCTTGCCTGAATGCTGTGTCCTCCAGATCTTACCATGATCACTTAAAGATGGACAAAGCATGGAAGGAAATAGCAGTGGAGATGCAGCTATCAGGTGAGCAGCCTAGCAGCTAGCAAACACACACACAGACACACCGCAGTATACAGTGCCCACAAAACTTAAGGTTATTTAATTATATGACCCTCTATGTTGTGATTCACAATTGGAGAAGGCAGACTATTGTGGGCAGCAAAATTTTCTTCTGAGAATACAATGTAAAAGACAGTTTTGGGGAAATTTACTCACCATCTGATTACTCCTTACATTTTAATATGTACCATACCAAACAGAAGGGAGTGCGTGGTTACTTTGTGAGGGAAAAAAAAAAAAAATCTGCAGGTCAATCAGAGTGGTCAAGCAGAGAATCAAGGGTCAAACACATAACTGCTGCACAGATTTACTCTTTGACAAAGATTTCCTTTAAAGCAGTCCCTCACAAACTATGGCAACTGGCCTGCATGTTATATAATGCTGTGGGAAGCATTTCTGACTGTTTTCATTGTTCCTTAGTAAGCACTAATGTGGAGTACATGAAGAGGAGTGCAGAATGTGAGGTCGCCAAAAGTGTGTGACTGTGTGGGGATGACTGGTCACAGGTGAAATGAGCTTTGACAGGCAGGCGTGGTTGAGGGGACCGAGGTCACTTCATGCCTCCACAAGTTTTACAAAAGACTTTCAATGGAGAAAGTAATGGCACTTAGGAAAAGACACACAACTGTCACATTACATGACAGACAATTGTCTCGGGTATTTTAACCGTGAGGAAATTTGAATTAAAGATTTAACATTTACTAAAACTACATGGCATTACACATAATTCAAACAACATTAACATTAAAGTTTGTATCTTGTCTATGTTTATTCCATTCTCTGAAATAACTCCTAATTAAAAGGGTGGAGACGGCGTCTCACATACTGAAAACAGTATGTGGCTGTTGGAAATTCCATTTTGCAAGACACATGATTGGGAATAAATCATGACTGTTACTTATTTCAAGAGACAGTTGTTTATAAACATTCTGTGCCTTCCATGTCAAAAAAACAAAAATAAATATTGAGACATCAAAGTGTGCGATTTCTAAGCAAGAATTTGCCAACAAGCAGCCCCCTCAAACAACAAATGTTCATAAAGGCATACTCTAGACTCAAATAGTTTGCACAGGCTGGCTGAGCTGTGGGACTGGGAATGTTGCTTAAACAACAGCTGGGGAGGGAAACCATCTGAGCACCCCCTCCCCTCCACTGGAGCTGCACTTCCATCACCTGCTAAGAGAGGAATCCTTGATGGGTTTCCGTGGGAAATACCAGACAGAGGCATCAGACAGCCAAACAACTGAACATTTCATACCTCCCATTCTGTCTCAAGGCTCTAACGTGAACTATGCCACCATGTGAGTAGTCACACAGGAAGTAAAGGTGTGCTGTACACAGTTACACTGCGACCTACAGGTCCGGGAAACAATGGCAAGGTTCAAAAGTGCTTTCATGGTAAGAATAAAGGACAGCTGGCGACCTCATCACCTGCTGTCTCTGCTTGCGTCAAATGTGACTGCTGTGTGGCTTAGCATGGCGTGTGTGTGCTGCCCTGTTCAATACCTTGTTGATTACACAGAAAAGAGACTTTTGTGACAATCAAAACAAAGTTTAATGCTTCCATACACATGGAAATATTGATTTTTTTTTTCCATTGAACCTTTTCTTTCTCTTATAGTTAAGAATGCTGAGATATTTTATGAAACACATTATAATGCACTTTCTGGTGTTAACAAGCAATTACGAAAACAAAAACCTGCACGCATCTGGCACTCAATTCAGTAAGGAAATCCTAACATTGTGGAGTTTATCTCTGCCCAAACCAGACAGGTTTTGCTGCTTTACAGGGTTTCCCACACATTCATTTATTTGTGACGGCTCACCATAATCAAAACATCTGCCAACACATTTTGATTTTCTATTTTTGGAGCTGGACTGTTACTTAGGAGCACTGTTGGAAAATGTATATTGTTCGGTTATTCAGTACACCACACTCGCAGTGCAGAAAATTTCCGACTGCACTGCGTTCACACACTAGCAAAAAACACAGAATTTAGAGATTGTCAGACGCTGTTCTTCTCTGAGTTAGCTGCTAACTGCTATCAGCTACTTTTTAAATCTTCTGCAGTGGACTACACACGTAACAGGCCATCAAAACTTCACACCCATGCTGGCCATGGTCCTGTCCTGTCTGCTGTCTCATTTTTAGACATTGTTTCAGCGCTTTTACTACCTCCGATGCCAGCTTAAAGGCAACTCTGTCCCTCCATGCCACAATTGTACCTTTTACACAGCACAGTGAGGCAGATTTGCGGCATGACATTCCCCCCTTGAAGAGGCAGTGTTAAAGGGGCTATAGATTCTTATTCTGTGGGAAAAACTGCTTTGCATGCAGCATAAATGTAGAATGATTAGGCTGTGTGCAGGAAAAATTTCCTGTTAACTAATTACAAGTGAGTCAGAGTGAGCAGAATATTCCATCAATTAGAAACCAGAGTCACTAGTCAGCCTGTTGCCCCCAGTAAGGAATATCCAGACTGCGGTGAATCTAGTGGAAGTGTGCTCAGCAGGCCCAGCCCTGATAAGCCATGACTACCACTGATTGGCAAAACACCAGACTCAATCTGCTTAAATAAATCCATCCCAACACTGAAAGGAAAACAGTCTAATAGAGCAGGCACAAGTGCTTCAGTTCATTCATAAGGCCTGTTGTACTCAGATCTGACTGGAACCTTTAGCTTGGATACCAGCACATCACTACAGTCCTTCAGAGTTCATCCGTCACTGCAGAACTGAGCTTCTCTCTGGTCGTTACCATGCTAACAATTGCCCCAAATGAAGCCGCTCACAGATGTGAACACTGATGATCTTGAGTGCTGATGATCTGAGATAAAACTGCACAGTCGCTCAGTTCTGCATGAGTGATCCTCGGCGAGGGAAGGGAAGGATGGAGTGATGGGGGTGTAAGGGGGGGGGATTCATTACACCGAGCTCTGGCTGGACAGAGGCCTTTTCGAGACACTCGTCAGCATGCAGATGCAGATTCCCTCTGAAAGTGTGGTGGAAGCTTATGAAACCATAAGATCATTGTTCTTGCTCGAACAGACCGTACCAGAATAAATGGCTGAGAGGGAGCTCCAAGTTCAACTTTGGGGTGGAGTGCAGGGGTTGGTGGCCTGTTGTATGTTTTCTCTCTTGTTCACCACCCACAAAAGGCACACACATATTCTGAGGCTTCGTGTGCGCTCTGTAAACTTTACCCCTGCCGACTAAATGGCTTTTGTTCTCGTGTTTTCTGCTGTTGTTTTTTTATTTTCTCAATAAATTATTTGTTGCCTCTTTGCTTTTGTATGCTGAATATTTTAGGAACTGCACATCTGTGCTCTCTGTATTCTTGGGTTCAAGAGGATGACTTTGAGATGTGGCTTAGTTTGTATATATGAGCAAGTCAAGACGCAGACTGTAACTAATTAAGAAACTAGTCAAGCACCTGAAGAAGAAGGTATGATTCTGTCTTTGCAATGTCAAAGTTAGTTTTCCCTTGCAAGATGGCTCTACAGTATTATTCCAAGTGATTTTCAAGCTTCCATCAAGATTCCACACAGTTAGGATTTTAGGTGCATTAGGTGCAACCAGCTTATCTGCTGATAAAGTTTAGATTCTCAAGTCACTTTAAGGGGAACCTCACTTTTACTCATTAATTTAACTCTGTTAACAGTTCTTGCTCAGTATTAGTCTATTTTGGTAGGGGTGTAAATCACAAATTTCATCAAAATACAATATTACATTGATTCTTTAGACCAGTGGAGACTTTAGACCCCCAACTCGTCCAGCCGCAGGGTCCAGATTTTCCCTCAGTCAACAATTCAAGGTCCACACAGTTTAATATATTCAGCATCATACTTGCATTTGGCCATGTTGTTGAGCTGGTTTTCTGTCTCTGTCAAGTAGCTGTCTATTAGTCACTCACTCTACAGTTTGCAGCTCTGCAGCTTGTGTAGATGTGAAGACCAC
The DNA here is from genome assembly GCF_006386435.1 of Epinephelus moara. NCBI lineage: Eukaryota > Metazoa > Chordata > Actinopteri > Perciformes > Serranidae > Epinephelus > Epinephelus moara. Next base: position 38,107,954 of record NC_065508.1, on the reverse strand, counting down.
AGGGCCAGGTGTTTATGATCCTTTGGCTAGTTAGACTGTATAGCTTTTTTTTTTTTTTTTTTTCTTAATTGCTGCTTTTGTGATTTGACAATCACATTCTATTACATCACAGTATTGATCTGAATTAGATTAACTGTTCAGCTGTGCTGCATATGTGGAAAAATGTTGTATAACTCAACCTAACCCTTACCCTGCTAGTTGCCAGCTCAGCCACATTCATGCTGAGAACCATGTACAGACAACCTCTAAATCAGACTCTGAATCACAGATATATTGTAGATGTTGTAAACAGCTCCTTTAAAATATTTCTGGCTGCATTCGTTTTGTTTTGGTATCTTTTCACGCAGCAAGGACAGTTGTAAGTCTTGAAAATCCCATATAATAATGCTCTGTGATTACAGTATTATGGCTCTGTGGGGAATCCAAATGGGTTCCTTTCGGGTTACCTTTTAAGCTCTCATAATGACCATTGTATAAATACATTAATCTGACTTTGGAATTGGAGCAGTCTTGTGAGAGGAAATGGCAGAGTAGATAACATGGGCATTTTGGGAATGACTCTGCTCTCTTACAGGATATGAGGTTTAATGTTGAGAAACAGACAATTTAGGTTAATTACAATCTTAATGGCAAAAGATTCAGGAAATCCCTTAACACAGATGGGCATGGGATATTTACTGGCTCATTCTCCGTTTTTATGTAATGTCTTCCCCTTTTTTTATTTTCCATCACTAAGGTCAAAACAGGGTCGAGTATTTTAAAATATATTCATAATACTATGCTCCTCTTGGTGCTGCAGTTGGTGGACAGCCATGTTGACAGTCAGTTCAGTCTCCATGAAGGTTCTGTAGCTAAAATTACAGGACAGCCACAACTTAATACTTAAGTCTCTGATCAGCTTGGAGGCATCAGCCTGGCCATTTTGAGTGACCTGTTACAATGATGACAAATGCCTGACAAACCACTGAGTCATGATGAAATCCACCCAAATTGCTGTCTCCTCTCTCTATTGCTTTCTATGACACAGAAACCAAGCAGACCCACATGCAAAGCCCCCTCTATTGGAGCTCAGACAGGGGCCAGCAACCGTGTTACAAACTCGTCGCCTATGTCTGGCATCCTGACAAATATCTGAGGCACTTACTTACCCCAAGTATGCCCTCACACACATGTGGCAACAGCACTGTGCACGCTGAGCTTTTCCTCTAGCATGATTCACAGCAAAGAATAAAAAACACGGCTGACTCCGGCACTCGTGATCTTTTCTGACAGAATCAAGAAATTCCATTAATGCTCCCAGATATCAACCATTTCACCTCTTTTTAAGTATCTATTCCTGTTTCATCCAACAACTCTTTGAACGAAGACACTTCCTCACAAAGCTCATGAGGGCGTTTTAGTGGACGCAGTGGAAGGTCTTCGTGATCATCTTGCTGTCTGGACTTTTTTCACTATTTGGCTTGAAGCCATTAGCCTGACAGATCAATACTATTCAGATCAATGCCATTTGGAGTGCTCTGTACCAAAAGATATTTTGGCAAGCTCTAAAATAGCATAACAGTGCTATCAATTCCAGTTCAATGTCAGCATATTTATCACTAAGTAGCCCAGAAGGAATAGCCCTCACACCATATGGCCAGATGGTCTGGTTACAATCTGCCAACCCTATCTGTCCACCCAGCTGAATGAAAACTGCACTGTTCTCTTGACAGTACTGGTGGGCAGGCTACAGCCACATGGCTTTTCAGCGTAGCTGTAATACAGCTTTTGGAATTTGCATGATAAAATAGTACTTCTATCTGTCTGTCTATTAGGGTTGGTTACTGTTTAAGAAAGTATGATACCACTACCAATACCAGTAGCGTTAAAGTGATAGTGATGCCAACAAAGTCCTTAATTCAATACTTATAATGTGCATGGAGTGGCATATAGTATAGCCATACTTTGGAACATTTGGTGGCATCACAGGCTGAACTGCCAACTCGGACAGATGCATTGTGTTTGACTTCACCACACCACAGACTGTATGGGTTGTAGCTGCTGCTGCGGGAGTGTGAGCGCCATGCCAGGGTTAATGTTACCTAAAGGTTATTAATGGGTTTAACAACAGAGTTGAAGTGTTTCAGTTTCCAAGTGAGTTTTTTGGGACTGTTTAACGGCTTGGTGTTTGATCTTAGGTGCTTCTGTGGGCAGATGTTGAACTGACCATTCACTGGGAGGAGAGTTCTTCCAGAGATGGCAGCAGCAGAAAGTTTGCTGATACGGTCAGAGGTTGAGACAGTTGGGACAAAAGGATTGAAAGCAGGTATTATTTGACAAGAGACGTATCGATTCTACTTGTTACTGGGTTATTTTGGTTCAGACTGTTCTCATGACCTGTTCACATGTTTTCCTACGAAAAGTAATGCATCCAAATTCGTACATATCCCACAGATTGTGAAAGGCTGCAACCACATGACCAATGCACTGACAAGAGTAAACAAGGAGGCAGTCCCCAGCACTCATGTAAAGAGGTAGGTTGATCATCTTAAGGCACGTCCTCACCATATTTCTTTTCTTAAACCTAACAACAGCAACTTTACTTGCCTAGACCTAACCTCAGTAACTATATGTTACATACATAACTGTATGTTAAAGACTTAATATCATTCATGGGGCGCTAAATTTGTAGTTAAGTCCAACGGAAAGTCCCGGGGGAAAGACAGGGTGTTTATGACTCACCCATGACCCCAACCTGCCTCCTAACAAGAACATCCGGGACTGCTTCTTTGTATAGTCCTGTCAACGCACTTGAATTGTGATCCCAGCCTTTCAAAATACATGGGATATGTATGAATTTGGATGCATTACTTTTCGTAGGAAAACATACGTTTACGAGAACAGTCTGAAAGAAACCCAAACATGCTCTTGCAAGGAGGCAGGTAGGGGAAGTGGATGGGGTCACAAAGAAAGTCGTGTGTTTGGATCCGTGTGAACTTTTGAGTCATTTTAAGGTACGTCCTCATCATAATTCTTTTCCTAAACCTAACCAGAGTAACTTTTATGGCCTAAACCTAACTTTACGTTAATTAAGTATTGTATGTTAAGGACATAATGTTCTTCGTAGGGTGCAAAATTTGTAGAAAATCATACGAACCGTTGTATGAGAATGGGATGCTCATGTAATTCTCTGCCAGAAAGTGAATGAGTGAATTTTCCAAAGTGTTACACTATTTATTTATTAGAAGACAATACATTTTCTGGGCCAGATAGGAAAGGCTTTCTGAGCTCTTAAGTGTAATGTCTTGTGACTTGTCACAAATAGTCAGAGTGACATTGAATTCCATTAGGTTGGAAATAAAGTATCAAACTCCCAAGCAGGCTGAGGCAACTCATTTGAACCAAAATCTAATTTGTGATTTATTTTCACATTCAGCAATGTGCTATATTATTTTAAGCTGAACTTGAGCTGGTGTTAAAAATGACTGCAGATGAAGCTGAGCTTTTACCTCATTGTACCTCAAAAGCAAATGTCTCACTGAAAGGATGAAGCAACAATGCCAATAGAGGACCAGCAAGTAACATTTGACAGAGAAATCCAACACATCGCCATTATTACTCTTACACAGAGAGAGAGAGAAAGAGAGAGAGAGAGAGAGAGAGAGAGAGAGAGAGAGAGAGAGAGAGAAGTTCATCATCACTAATAACTCATTTGGATGAGCACCAAGATTTCTGTGTCATGTCTGACCCTTAGCACTCTGAAATCCCCTCTCTGCAGACTGTCCTGCCAAGTATGGAGCTACTGAGCCCCTCGTTTAAGACATGAAGACTAAGATCAATCTTTGACATGCATTTCTAATCACAATTCAATGAAAAGCTACAGATTTTGCACCATTCAATTCTTGTTAAGTCTGAAAATGCCAGGCTTGCCTGCATGTAATAAATAATTTCCTCATTTTATTTATTTTTAAGTTGACAGCATCAAGGTTTAGGTCTTGCTCACTGACCAAGTCCCATCCATCATTTCTGTGCTGTGCTGTTTTGAACCTATTTTGTACTGCCTCTCAGAGGATGCCAGTAACTCACATGAGGTCCTGTATCTGACATTTAGTGTCTCTGTTAAACCTAACCTAAACCGTGCATGACTTTCTGTCAAACAGCCTTATTTCAAACATGGACATTACAACATGTGCCTAAAATTATTTCAGAAAATAGATGTTATTTTATTATTTTTGAGACACATGTCTGACAGGTGCATCCACACCCCTCACCACCCCCACAGCATCATGTTGTAGGCCTGACGTGAATCTGAAGGTGGCGGATGTAAGAGTGGGAAACCCCTAATTACAGGCTACCAGACGTAAGAAAAGGAAATGAGCTTCAAGTACAACTGCTCCTGATTAACAGAGGGAGTTATATATACTTTATTAATCCCCCTGAGGGGAAATTCAATTCAGTTTTTCACTCTTTTTGTTATTAACACACCCTAACAGTTGTTGTGGTAAAAATAACTAGCGGCATACCAGTATTATATGCAGCATTGCTATTGATTACAGGTACAGCTCCTCAGATGAGATCTCCACATGCTGCAGCCTGTCTCTTATTTCCCTAAAAACATTCATGAAAAATTTTGAAACTATAAACCAGAATCACCCTTTCATTGTTATACAGATTGATGACACAGAGCTGGAAACTCCCAAAAACTCTGCACACAGTCATTTTTCTTCATCTTCCTCAACCTGTACTGAGAGGCTCAACATTATGTTCAACATCTCTGGGAGCTATAGGTGGAGAGCTGGGGTCTTGTCTCCAAGGCAACACACATATACAGTTGTGTTTGCCATCACCCCAACGCTCCCTCCAATGTCTTCTTATTATCGTGGCTATGTGTCATCAAATGAGTCAAATACCATTTCATTGGTTCTTTAATAATCCAGGGAGCGATGGATTTTTTTAAACAAACGACTCCAGATCTAATTCCTGATGAACAGGTCAAAAAGATTGTGCAGTCATATTTCCTCTTGCCAAGAAATTGTTCTTAGTCCTCCTGAACTCTTTATGTTTTATTTCTATTCATTACTGTCTGTCGACTCCAAGGAAAGTTGAAAGCCTGTCTGCTATTTCAGAATGCGGCAACAAGGCTTTTAGCCAGACATTGGCTACATTTAGAGTTGAATTTAATATTTCAGTTTGATATTAGGGCTCACCTGGGTCTGGTTCCTGCCATTATTAGTCCTTAAAAATCCCTGTGTGGCCTGACATCATCGGGCTGAGCCGTAATGTTATTTTATTTCCACTAGTTTTTATACTTATTCACATTTGAATAAGAAGTTTCCTGGAACTGAAAAGTAACAGTAGAAAGGAAGATTTTTTTTCTCGTTAAGCTGCAGTAGATATTTTTGATGGTGGCCCTGATGGTTTGGAATGAACTGTGATCAAACACCTGAGGTTGTCAGATGACTCTGCCTTGTGGCTATTTTTAGACAGTAATTGCCCCTTTGTTACAGCCTGGTAAACAAAAGATGAATCCAGAGCGATTATCTGGTTATGACTCTCAGCGGGAGCGCAGCCTCGAGCTTTTTCCCTTCTGAGCGACAGCAGCTCAGCCACATGTAGTTCATTGCCTCGACCATGTCATTAATGAAACCCCTAATTATTTCACTAAGCTGACAGCATCCCAATGTTTGATCAATGGCGGCCTCTTTTGACCTATTGATGTGCTCAGTCAGTATCCAGTGAACACACAAGGAGAACTGCTGTGGCGCTTCCTCCCTCCGGGGACCATGTGACCACAGATAATGATCATCAAACAGGAAACCTCTCTTGTGCTGCCCTAAGCTCAGGCAGACAGCACAGAAGCATCTTGGAGATTATCCTGTTGATCTAGAGTAGCCTAAACATGGAATGTAATAATGCCTTGTATAAACAAACAACCAATTTAGCCTTCTTTTTAGGGAGAGCAATCATTTCTGAAAGCTCATTCCCCTAAACAGGGCAACAATTAACTTCTCATCTCATGAATCGCTCTCCTGTCCAAATCTCTACTTTTACATACTTTATCAACAAAACCTCATTAACCTAATCAGAACCTTTATAATATGTTCATTTGGAGCTTTTGGCCAATTTGTACTGCCTGGAGGCCGGTTCTAGTTTATAACCAATGATTCTTTCACATGATAGTCTTATTGACATGTGAAGCACGCACATGCCATCCCCATATGTTAGCATGTCAGTGTTTGCCTTTCAGTCTCAGCATCTGCTGTAGCTTATTGAAAAAATTATAAAAGCACGACAGGGTGCATCTCTATGTCCAGTTAAAATGAATTTCTTTGTTTGGAAATGTATCGACACACCCAGCCTGCTTTCTGAACGCCTTCAACAAGCAACACTGCTGGGCTTTCTCCACATCTCCGCCTTTCTGCTCTGACCTCAGCCAATTCATCAACAGGGGTCCCTTTTATCTCTTAGGAAAACAGGTGGTTATGATTGTTAGTCAGTGCACATATGATGAGATGGTTTCTGCCTCCATGTGTTTTCTATTTGGAATGCTGCATTTGCTAACTCAGGTTTGGGAGGGACGCAGCAGATATTTCTGGTTACGCCTGCACGCTACTCAAAACACCACCACCCACTCCTGCTCAGCTGTTTCAGGTCATTCCACAGTAAGGGCCATGTGCCACTTTGACTTGATCCCATGAAGGGGCTGTTATTGCACAGATAGCCACATGGCTGACTGAAGTAATATAAAGAAACATATTACAGAAGCATGTGATTGTGTAAAAGTCATTACACAACTCTCAGCTAGGGAATAAACAAGCCCATGGTAAATGCAGAATTCCTTCCTGCTGTTACATATGAGCTGAGGCCATAATGACAGCCATGATTAATGTGTTCAACCCCATCTTCCAGAAATTACGTTTGTATAATAGTAAACTGTTTTCATAATTATGTTCTGCTGACAGCGTAACTGCTGCCTGGATTATGTTCAGAGACGACGTTACTTCGAGTTGATAAAACACTACATTTATGTACCGAGCAAGAATTGCAGCGAGGTGGTTGGGGTTGATGGTGGACAAAGTGCAGAACTGTGACAACAGAATCCTGTCTGTGGTTAGGTTTAAGCAACAAAAGTACAATGGTTAATGTTAAGGAAAGTTTGTAATTTCGGTTAAATGCTAATGAAAAGGGCAATGATCCAAAGATTGCCAATTTTGGTGGAAAACTAATGAAATATATTGTTATTGAACACTTGGCTGATTTATTCAGTATCAACAATTTTGCAACTTGCCAGGAACATTTATTAGCAACAATGTATGAGTGTGATGTTGGTATTGTACATTTTGGCAAACCACAAATACATTAGATTTGTATGTTTTATACATATCTTATCAACTTTTTTAAGGGACGTAGAATATGAGCTGACTTTGTGTTTGGCAGTTGGAGGGGATAATGGATGGCACCTAGGATGCCTGCCAGGCTAGAGACCACTGTTTGAGACCAGCACACAACAAAACTAACTGTTTTTTTGCAAGCCGCTGCTGTGAACAGCTTTTTAGTCAGTAAATGTTGTTTTTTTGGGACTACTGACTGTTTTTTCCTGGAGATTTTCAAACCCCAAACATGGGTGCTTTAAGGAGCCCATGCATGTTTTTCTCGCAGCTTTTTAGCCTCCAAACTTGGGTGTTTTTTGGTGGATTGTCACTGTCATGCAGGTTTTTTTTTGCCTCCAAACTTGGGTGATTTTAGAAACCCATAGCTGTTTTTCCAGCGTTTTTGTTTTAGCTCCCAAATGTGGGTGACTTTAGCAATTGGCCACTGTTTTTCCAGCGGGGATAGTGCCGTGAAAAGTGGCTGTTTTTACTCAGATATCGCTGCTTTTCCAGCGGGTATTGTGCCCCCAACACTGAGTATTTAAAGTCAAATCCTTTTTTAACTATAACTGTGTGTGTGTATGTGTTTTTTGTGCCTCACCAAGTTAACCACAATATTGTGGAAACATTTTAATGTATATCCTACATGATAACATGCATATTTAAGTAATTTAATTTTCTGATTTTATATACTTTATTAATCCCCCTGAGGGGAAATTCAGTGTTTTCGCTCTGTTATCAATTACACACAGGTCCGAAATACACACATGCACAAACAGGACCGATACATGTACTAAGTGGAGAGATGTCAGAGTGAGGGGACTGCCCACGGACAACCCCGAGTGGTTGGGGGTGTTAGGTGCCTTGCTCAAGGGCCCAGGAGGTGAACTGGCACCTCTCCAGCTACCACTCCATGCTCCATATTTGGTCCAGACAGGGACTTGAACAGGCGACCCTCCGGTTCCCAACCCAAGTCCCTATGGACTAAGCTACTACTATGTAACGTATCCGTAACATATAATGCCAGCATTTTATCTAAAGATGGGGTTGGGCTCTGCATGACATTTCCCTCAAAAAATATATTGGCTGTTTCAAATTATTTGAATAAAAACGGAATATCCAGGCGACAGGGCTGATGTGTTATGCCACTGACACCTCTCACTTCGGGGTGTCTGGAGAGAAGAACTCCTGACTTGTGATAAACAAATGCTCAGCAGCAGGGGACTCCTTTCTGTTGTCTGTCCCTGTTTTACTCTGCCATTTACTGTCTCTGCAGTAAAATGTCAGACTGTATGTGACTTGCCCACAGGGGCCGTACATGCCATTCAGAGAGTGCTCCAAACATTTGCTCACAAGCTTTGGGTGGGGAGGGAAACATCTGACAACATGCACCTCCTCGGGGAGCCACTATCTGCAGTTATCTTGGGGCGCACCGACTCCTGCCGTGCCAAACGGCTATGCCACACATGCAAAACAATGAGAGAAGTGTCGACACTTGGCTCTAATATAGACAAATGTTTGAAGAGTGCGTTGAGTAACGTCATCCGATGAGCACCCCAGTTATGTGTGGGTTAGCGGATGTTCAAAGCTCTCTCAGTGATGCAATGACTTATTAAGAGAGAACACACAGGGGAGACTCTGCAACAATCTAGCTGACAGCTTTCTCCCTTATCTTATCAATTCTGATAAAGACAGAGCTCAATTTGGATTAGGCTGACAGCCATGTGTGAAAACAAAGGATAATGTCACGTCATAAAAATGTCAGTTCTCCGGGAAGATAAATCAATTTCAACACTTGAATAAGTTGAAAACTGATGAATCGAACCTGAAACAATATCTGCATTCTTGATGTCAATTTTCAGATATTAATTGTAAATAATCAGGTTTTCACGATTCTATTTAATTAGAAAGTTTTCTGTTGGCTGTCCCGATAATTAAGTAAAAAGTAAGCAATATGTTTTGAAATGTATAGATGTCCACAGGTGTTTCTTATAAGAGAGCAGTGATGTCAAAGTTTATATTTGCATGGTACCAATCCACTCTGAGCATCTTCCAAGCTCCCACATATCTTGGCCATGCTCTTGGCAGGAAGGTTCTGGCAGATGTCTTGTTTAAGTGCATGCCTCTGTCTTTGGAATATTTTAAGTGAAATGGCTCAGGTGAAGCCAACAATGGAAAATGTCAGTGCATTCCATTAGATCAGATTGGAAAGTCTGCTGTAAGCATGTGTACTTAAAATAACAATGGCCCTCGTCTTTCGCTCTGCTGACAGATGACTGGGCTGATATTTGCAGCTATGTTGAGTCGCACTGGCTTTAGACTTCACTTGGAATGGCTGGGGTTGCATGCCCATTAAGATGATAGCTACCAAAGAATGTCATGAAAATAACAAGCACATCTCACAGACACATGAGGAACACAAAGTGTGACCTACAGAACGAGAAGCAAAGCAAATAATACATTCCTTCCTCTGAATTTTTTTTTTACTCAGTTTGTGGAATGCTTTTCCAAAATACAAGACAAATTCTAATTACAGTCAATTCCTATTAGTATCAGTACCAAGTGGAAATTCATAACACGGCTTGTGGCCAGCTTGAGTTTAGCCAGATTTGTCCTGTTTCTAAAGACAGTGGTGATGCTGGCTGGGAGCCAGTTGGCCACATGGCTAAGCCCTGTCCAGGCAAGACAAAAGAAATTCTTAATTCTTCGCCAGCTCACTGACCCGACCCCCCCCCCCCACAAAAAATGTCAATTGTGCTGCAACCATGCCATGTCACAGATTTACTAAGGGGAACATCATCAAGAGTACTGACTTTGAAATGTATCGCTTGAAGAGAAAAAAAATCAGCACACAGCCTCGAGGTGTGTCAAGAGAGACAGTTCTGATAGTACAGCAACAGATTTCAAACAAGCTCTGCTGCTATTCCTAATTAAAGCAAGAAGAATAAGCCAGTTGACACACGTGAGAGATCACAGGAGGTTCTTATGTCTGTACTTCTCTTTGATCTGTAGGTCTGTCCTCTCACACCTTGCTCAATCTAAGTCCAAGTAGAAACCAGAGAAAATCAACACATTCCATGCCCAAGTGTTGTGGCAAAATTATTACCGAAGCACAGTTATTCATGCAAGAAAGGGAAAACAGTTGTTACACTTCCAAAAATGTTCAACTAAAATGTACAATTAAAGCAGGCATGTGAAATATTGTCTGTACTGGGGATCGAATGAAGGGTAGCAAATCTATCTAAATTGGAATCTGGAATTTCTCAATTATGGGATCAATAAAGGTGTATCTTATCTTATCTTATCTTATCTTATCTTATTAACAGTTTGTAAACTGTAGCATTAAATGTTCCTTCTCCTACTGTAATAGTTTGGGAGCAGCTGAGATCCTTTATCAGGTTTTGAGAAAAGAATCAATCTCAATTTATCAAGAAAAAAAAAAAAATCACTACATAGCACAGCACCAAGCGACTTTTCTATGACAAAACTGTGTGATCACACCAGCAGAGCAAATATTTGATTCTTTGGGACTGTTCGTTACTTCTGATGGGGGAGGGGTGGTGCCAAAGGGGGAGGCAATTAAAAAAATTTAAGCACTGTGGAGGGACTTGTTTTCATTTTGGCTTACAGAAGGGCATACAGATTGAAATAGCTGTATTTTGTACTTATTTTACTGCCAATTTTTTAAGGAAACATTCCAAGGCATGTTTCAAAAATACCAAAATTACACAATTTATCATAGACAGAAAGTATAAACAGAAATAATCATTGGATTTTAAAATTTTTGACAGTCCCAGAAAAAAAACATAACCAAATCTGAGCTTAACATAGTGATATTCCACCAAAATCATTGTATTTTACATATAGCCTAAAATTTAGCCAAAAATAAACCGTTTGCAGGAACTTACCAGCACGCAGGACTAGAGTACAAAAAAACAACAACAAAAAACAAGGCTTTTTATCAGCTCCAGGATTTTTTCTTCAACATTTAACTTTCCTTAAGCAGACTTTCAAGTTTTAAAAATCTATTAACGAATTCATGGTGGAGGTCATGCATTTCCTCCAGTCACTCAGGGAGGCTCAAGGAAAAATATTTGTAGCATCACGGAGGGTAAAAAAATTTAAATAAAAAATAAATAAATAAAGTCACACCCTAGACACCCCATCCACTGATAACTTAGGAACTGTCCCTTTATTTCATCTAATTGCATGTAGACTAATTCAACTTTGCAATTGCTCCAAATATCGTAGGCCTGCTATCGTAGTACTATTTTCGACTCGTGCGTTAAAATTAAATTGAGCTGCTGCGATCTTACAGGTGTGCGCCTATCACTTCCAACTATAGGTCTGATAGACATTGCTTATGGGGTATTTTCTTTAAGGGTGGGCGACTGAAACGAATTGATTTTCCGACGGCTGTTTGTGTTTTCCAGCTCCGTTGTGGTGCGGTTTGAAAGGGTCCAGCAGCAGCAGCGGGTGGAGGAGGAGGAGGAGGCTGAGGGGGGAAAGGACACTCGCTGGCCTGGCTGGCTGGCTCCTCCCGCGGACAGCCTGCTTTATTCCGCCGCAGGAAAAACCGTTATCTCGCATCACTACTTCCAACATCTCTGCCATCACCGCGGCTCCAAACCCGCCTTAAATAGTTAACAGCACTGGCTACGAAACTGCTTTAATTCATATTTAATTCACAAACAAGTCTCTCTCCAAACTTGAGAGGGTGAAACTTTTTCCGACAAACGTGGTGGCTTAACCGCACTCTGAAACACGCCGCTAATTGAACTGATGCAAGACCTCAACATTTCGCTCACTTTGTCCTGCTGTGCTCATAAGAGGCTACATCCACACACCCTTATTTTACACGCAGCCACACTATTCCGCTTTAAACGGCGAGGGAGAGTTGGCGATGGATTTGAGAAATAATAGCTGCCTAAAACCATCGCTTGAGCCGCAACGTCGCTACATTTGCCAGACATGTTGACAGTAAGTTGTATCAAAAATGGCGACTCTATTTGCCATTTCGTTAATAGAACTAATAACTACATTTAGCCTACTTCACGTTAGAGAGACTGGTCTTGCTGTCAGTGTGGCTTGAGTTTAACGTTAGTTGTGTCCACATAGGGTTACTTATGAGGGACAATCTATTTTGTTTGCCTGACGCTGGTGTCAAACCTCGACCAAACAGATGCAGAAGTAAACAGCATTTGACGGTCACGTTCCCCGAAGAGAAAACGGCAAAGTAAGAGACATTTCAGGTCATTTTTGTACTTACAGTGAGTTGAGAGGAGAGTCAGGAGGCAAGCCAGACGTGTTTTCGCCATCTTGGAGTCGATGCAATGCTCGGTTTGACTGGCCGTACATGCGCAAAGTAGCCTAAAGAGCTTTGGTGTGGAGGGAGAGAGACATAGGCAGAGAGTGAGAGGGGAGGAGGGAGAGACAGAGAGAGAGGGAGGAAGGCGAGTGTGCATTATATTAGGTTTCCATAGCTACCGAAAGCATCACTCACACAGACAAGAATTTATAGTTGAGTCAATGTGGGCGGCTTTTTACTACCGTGGCCTTACTGAAGGTAGGCGGCAGCTGGGAGCTCAGACAGGAAAGCACCAGCTTCCAGTCTTATGTGTTGTGAGATGGAAGAGAGATAAACAGCAAATTATATTTAAAAGACCACATTGCAACTTATTTATCCAATTTAATCACATTTTATGTAAAAAGCCCAATATCACAAATCACAATTTGCCTCCGGGGGCTTTACAACATATTACATCCCTCTGTCCTTGGACCCTTTAATGGTGAGAGCAACCGAGCACAGATCCCTCCTCCAGGATGGACAGACTGCAATCCATGTGGTGTGTACAGAGCAGATCAACATTATGATATTACACTAATCCATGTGACAAAATGACACATAGAGGGAGAGAGGCAAACCTCCTCTAACAGCACAAAGCCTCAGGACAACCCTCACACAATTCTGCCCAACCAAATTTTTGCTTAAGAAAAAGAAAACTACATTAACTATTAGACATCTACCACAAAACCCAAACTTAAATGCTATTTGGCCCTAAACAGACAGTGCACGATGGCAAACTATCTGACTGCTGTGACAGATCAGTAACTTAGAAAGATACTGACTATGTACAGACTCAGTGAACACAGTCTGGCCATAGAGACTGGCAGACACAGGCAGACCTGTGACAGGCTGTGTCAGCTCTGTCCTCAGAGACAGGTGGAGACAGAGCAACATTTCCTGCTGTAATGTAGCACACATGAAGACGTCAGAACAAAGTTCTTACAAAAATTAAATGTAAACTCCAAGATTTTGATTCACTCTCTGACCAGACTAAAATGTATCATCTGCTTGGAGAAAATAGTGTCAGAGCCATAGAAGCAGCAAAATATGTCAGTGCATGTCACAGCCTAAGAGACAACCAACACAACAACATATACGTAGTTCATCTCCTCATAGCTCGCACTTTCATTTACGCCTTCACTTAATGTGTTTTCTTTAAAATTCATGTCTATGATTTTGAAATAATACATTGTTGTTAATTGTTTCTGAATCCAATGTCTTAAAATGTGGTTTTATTTTGGCAACACACAAGAGGTCATCTCCTTACAGCTCGCAGTATGCTTTTTTTTTACCCCTCTAATCCATTTTTTTGTTTGTTTGTTTTCATATACAAACACATAAAACATGTGTTTGTACTGTAGGTAAACATATATGAGGCATACAAGATATGTATATAGGTATGTCTATATGTGTACAGTATTTTGCTTACTAATTTAATGACCTACATTGCTCTGTTGACTGTTGTCATTTGTGTAATCTGTTGTAAATTTCATTCACTGCCTTTTAATTGTATTTGTGCTTTGGCAACACATGTTAAATGTCATGTCAATAAAGCCTGTTGAATTGAAATTAAATTGAGAGAGGGAGAAAGAGATGCACAGCAACAACAATAACAACTAGAAAATGCATTTCCTGCTGAAAATGCATGTGGATGCTGATAGCTGAAATGCATTGCTGAAAATGCAGAAATATGAGACAATTTGTCTGAAAAATATAAAAGCTCAAATGCACTACACTGCTGAAAACTGGAAGCTACAATGTATTGGAATTGGAAGCTGAACTGCATTCCCAAAAGAAACTAAGAGGTGAAATACATAGCTACAAAAGGTGGAAGCTTAACTGTAATACTGTCAAAGGCTGAAATTTACTGAAAAGGCTGGAATAAGAAATGCTTTGCATTTTAAGACATGATGAGTAAAAAAGTTGAATACAGCTAAAAATGTCTTTATAGAGCACAATGTTTAGATAATATAAGAGAATATAAGTACTTTTTGACCTGTATAAAGCTTAAATGATGTCTGTAGATCACAGTATGTAATGTAGTTGTAGTAGTAGTAGTAGTAGTAGTAGTAGTTTAGAGTGCAGTAGAGTAAAGATTTGCAGTAGAGTAAAGATTTGAAGACTGTTTTCAGTTAAAAAGAGACGAGTATCTGACATTTGTATATCAAAAAGGAGCAACAGTACTAGCAGTAGTATTAGTAGTAGTAGTAGTAGTTTTAGTAGTATTGGCAGTGTTGGGCAAGCTACTTGGAAAGTGTAGTGAGCTAAGCTACTAGTTACTCTAATATTAAATGAAGCTTCACTACATCAAAGCTATCACCCTCAGAAATGTAGCAAGCTAAGCTACAGCAAAATGAAAGTAACTAGTGCAACTACATCCAAGCTTTTTACTAAATTGAACCAACTTCATGCCAAGTCAGTGTTATCTTACTGATCAATAAAACTGTCAGTCAAACAGATAGGCAGGTAAAAAAGTTAAGTTCAATTGTTTATTGAACAGTGAGCTGCGCTAACTCACAACACGACTCAAACTACAACAGCAAGAATGAAGACCTGCTTCTAACAGTCACAACATGGTCAAAAACATACATGCGTGTATGTATGTATGTGTATGTACACTGTAAAAACTCAAAATCTTACCAAGAATATTTATTTCTGTCAAAACAAATCTCATTACAATTGAAATAAGACTCATCACCTAAAAAGTAACTTGTTTATAGACAGTTTTCACTTGTTTCAGGAAAATTTTCACTTGAAATAAGTAGAAAAAAAAAAATCTGTCCATGGAGCAAGTTTTTTTTTCTTATTGCAAGCAAAAAAAAAAACTTGCTCCATGGGTAGATTTTCATACTTATTTCAAGTGAAAATTTGCTTGAAACAAGTATTTTTTTAAGTGTAAAGAGATTTTTTTTGACTAGAAATGAGGCTAGTAAACACATTTTAGTAAACACATTTTATAGTGAGCAGCATACATGTCCCCTACAAATCCCAACCGTGTTTACAAAGTTTGAATGAACGAGATGGACGCAAAGGAAACGGAGGCTTTTGCCTCTGTCTGCAGGAACGAATAAAAATCCCATTCATGATGGGGTCAAATGGATTATGTGCATAATTAACCACAAAACAAGCAAATAGGCTACTTCATCTTAATGACATATAACACTCATTATGCTTCAGCTGAATCCTCTAAGCAAATGACCATGTTGAATTGAAATTAGTTTATCATGTTAAATGTCTGAAATTGTATAAAATTGCTCCAATGCGTTAAACCAATCTTTGTGCATAATCACACAGCCTGATATGCCCTGGCAAACACAGTGGGACTGCTGTACAGACCGTTGGTCTTTCTTACCCTCACCCTGGTTATTTTCTGAAAGCACAGAGCAAAGAAATGTCTTTTTTTCCCGGAACGGCGGGGTTTCGGAATGGAGGGCTGTCCCCCGTCAGGTTCTTGCGGAAGTAACTCTGTGTGGTAGCAGTGACAGTTTTATTTCAGTCCATAACAGAAATCCCCACCTCGTTTGAGCTTCAGAAATGATTTTGGAAATGTAGCTTGTGTGGATGCTACCGCGCTAAGTGATCAATAAAAGAGTTTAACTACTGAGAAGTTACTTGATTCAGAAAACAGCGACGCTACCACCAAGCTACTGAGAAATGTAGTTAAACTACAAACATCCGCTACTGTAGTGACGCTACTGCCCAACACTGAGTATTGGGTAGGAGTGATAGTAATGCCTGTAGTAATCGATAATATCAATTTTCAATTTCAATCAATTTTATTTATAAAGCCCAATATCACAAATCACAATTTACCTCACAGGGCTTTACAGCATACGACATCCCTCTGTCCTTAGGACCCTCACAGCGGATAAGGAAAAACTCCCCCAAAAAACCTCTTTAACAGGGGAAAAAAACGGTAGAAACCTCAGGAAGAGCAACTGAGGAGGGATCCCTCTTCCAGGACGGACCGATGTGCAATAGATGTCGTACAGAACAGATCAACATAATAAATTAACAGTAATCCGTATGACACAATGAGACAGAAAGAGAGA